>NC_048233.1:90868292-90880572 GCF_002007445.2 Ailuropoda melanoleuca
TCATAATAGGGCAGATACACAAGAATCAAAATGTGCACGGAGGCAATTAGAGAGCAAACCTTAGAGATGCAGCCTCAGCACACTTCCTAATACTGACCCCGAGGCAGACAGATTCACCTGCCCCGTCACACGTCTCCACTCCCAGCCGCTCAGAGTAAGAGCCTGCCCTCTGGGAACAGGGGCTCCCGGGAGGAGCAGGTGTGAACCAACCACCAGCCCAAGCCCTCATCCCGAACATACCTATTGGGTACCTCGCTGTACCCCAGGAAGGCCAGCGCTGGTACCACCCTGGAAGGCACCATCAGGGGCGTAAGTGATCTCTCATAACATGCCCTGAGAGCCATAATACGGAAAACACGAAAACAGTCTACATGTCCCACAACAGGGCAATGGATGGGTAAACCCTGGCGGATCCATAGGATGGGATACTTAAAAAGTCACCAAAATTCTGAAATTCCACATATGAGTGAGATCATACAGTATCTATCTTTCTCTGACTGACTGACGTCACTTAGCATTCCCTCTAGATCATTCATGCAAATGGCACAATTTCATTCTTTTTATGGCTGGGTAATATTCCATTGCATATATAGGCCACATCTTCTTTATCCATCATCTATGGATGAACACTAGGGCTGCTTCCAGACTTTGGCAATTGTAAATAATGCTGCTATAAACATAGGGGTGCATATAGCTTTTTGAATTAGTGTTTTGATTTTCTTTGGGTAAATACCCAGTAGAGGAATTACTGGTTCCTATGTGGAATTTAAGAAAAAAAACAGAGTGCCTGGGTGGCTCAGTCATTTAAGCATCTGCTTTCAGCTCAGGTCATGATTCCAGGGTTTTACCTCAGCCTCCCTGCTCAGTGGGGAGCCTGCTTCTCCATCTCCCTCTGATCCTCCCTCCACTGATGCTCTCTCTCTCTTTCTCAAATAAACAAATTTTTAAAAATCTTTTAAAAAAAGAAACCAAACAGATGAACAAAGGAAAAAGAGACAAACAAAAAAACAGACTCTTAACTACAGGGAACAAACTGGTGTTGCCAGAGGAGCGAGGGCATGGGTGAAATAGGTGGAGAGGACTGAAAGTACACTCATGGAGGGGCACCTCGGTAGCTCAGTCAGTTAAGTGTCTGCCTTCAGCTCAAGTCATGATACCAGGGTCCTGGGACCGAGTTCCACATTGGGCTCCTGCTCAGAAGGGAGCCTGCTTCTCCCTCTGTCTGCTATTCCCCCTGCTTGTGCTCAGTCTCTCTCTCTCTGCAAATAAATAAATAAAATCTTTTTTTAAAAAAAAGGTACACTTATGGTGATGAGCAGTGAGTAATGTATGAAGTGTTCAATCACTATATTATACACCTGATACTAATGGAACACTGCATGTTAATTATACTTGATTTTAAAAGTTAAATTTTTAAAAGTATGATATACTATAAAAATTAATTTTTTAAAGAGTTTTATTTATTTATTTATTTAGAGTGGGGGAGGGACAAAAGCCCAAGCAGACTCCACACTGAGCATATGCTGGACCAGAGCTTGATCCCATGACCCTGAGATCATGACCTGAGCTGAAATCAAGAGTCAGATGCTCAACCGACTGAGCCAACCAGGTACCTCTATTAAATTTATTTTTTTTTTATGTCAGTAAAATTCGTGTTGAAGATAAATACTTTCTGACATAGAAAGACATTCGTGATGCATTATGATGCCATCCGTGCCAGAATACAGAGCGGTTAACTGTGTGATGAATTGTTGGTGACTGCTTTTGTTTGCTTGCTTCTCTGTTGTCTACATTTTCTCCATTCAATATAATAATTGAGCAACTGGAAAATGGGAAAAATTACTTTTAACAAAGATGACTTTTTTAATTTAGCAATCAATTGGGCAATGAAAGGAAGGGGTGTGTGAGAGAGAGAGAACACTGCCCCCCAACTTTAGCAATTAACTGGGTGTGTTCATTTTTATTGGCAAGGGTAGGGGACAGGTGAGCAGACTGACAATGGATCTGTGACAGGTCGTAATTCCACCTTGAGGAAGTGGTATAATAAAAGGTAGTCTCCGTGTGCTCATTATTGCTTAAAGTATGATGACCAAGCATGGGTTTGGGTATGGTTTCAGGGACTATCATATGCGTTGTTGCGACCTCTACTGCACATGGCTGGTAAAGCCTAAGCGTCCTTTAGGGAAATTTCTTCTTGATTGTTTTTGTGAAGATGCGGGGGAGAGGAGGGAAGACTGCTACCAAATCCACTTGTACTTTTCCTTAACTGGATATATGAATGACCTATACCATGTTCACGGTTGAAGATCATACTCTGATAAGGAAGTGGAATTAAAGAGAGCTTCCTCTAGCCTCTTCCAACTGAGATCCTGTAATTCTTTGAAATGACAAAGAATCTTGCTCAGAGGCACAAATGGCATTGAGATAGTTCTAAGAAGAGGAACAACAACAACAACGAAAATCCTGGCCAAGAAAACAAAAATAGAAAGGGAGAGAGAGGGGCGCCTGGGTGGCACAGCGGTTAAGCGGCTGCCTTCGGCTCAGGGCGTGATCCCGGCGTTATGGGGTCGAGCCCCACATCAGGCTCCTCTGCTATGAGCCTGCTTCTTCCTCTCCCACTCCCCCTGCTTGTGCTCCCTCTCTCGCTGGCTGTCTATATCTCTGTCGAATAAATAAATAAAATCTTTATAAAAAAAAAAAAGAAAAAGAAAGGTAGAGAGAATAGAACAAAATAGCTCCAAATTTTATCTTGAAGACCAAACATGCAAAACAGCCGTGATGTTTTTTGGAAAATAAAGTGAATTTGACCGAACATATAAAAATATGTAACAAAGTCATGATAATTAAAACAGTGTAGCACTGGTTTCAGATCAAGAACATGGGAATGGAATAAAATGTTAAAAAATAATTACGTGGGTATTTAGTGTATTATAAAATCACATATCTTTTTAAGATTTTATTTATTTATTTATTTATTTATTTATTTATTTATAGAGAGTGCGCATTAGCACGGGGAGGGGCAGAGGGAGAGAGAGAATCAAGCTGACTCCACGCTCAGCATGGAGCCCAATGCAGAGATCCATTTCACGACCCTGAAACCATGACCTCTGCTGAAATCAGGAGTCCAACGCTTAACTGACGGAGCCACCCAGGCACCCCATAAAACCACATATTAAATGAGAATTTTCAACTTGGCAAGAAGATTATATTGCATCCCTACTTCTGGCCTTAGAAACATATTACCAAAGTCAAAAATTCTTAAGAAGATAATTGAAAGATTTTACTGCATGAAAACTATGAATGGTCCTACCTCAAAAAAAATTAAAGGACATAATGAACATGGTAAAAAACACTGAATCATACACAAACAAGAGTTCATATAATTGATATACAATAAGCATTTAGAACTGATAAAAAAAACAGTACGATTGAAACACAGAGAAAGTACACAAGCAAATCACACATACGAAAAAACAAATAGACAAAAATATGATAACAAAGGTAGGAGGAAAAGTTCGACATCACTAGTCACTGAAAAATTGCAAACTAATGTATAACGAGTGTGTAAATTATATGAAGTAGGACTCAGAGAATGCTACTGGAAATCAGCCTTGGGGGGCGCCTGGAGGGCTCAGTGGGCGGAGCATGTGGCCCTGGCTCTCACAGTTGTGCGCTTGAGTCCTACATTGGGGGTAGAGATTATTTAAAAATAAAATCTTTTTTTAAAAGTCAACTTTCGTTTACCCTGCTCCCGCTTACCCAAACTCCAAACCAACTCTGTAAGGCTGGGGGTTTTCTGCATTTTTTCACTTCTCTGATTTAAAAAGAAAAAAAAGAAAAAGAAGGAAAGAAAAAAGAAAAATTCTGATTTTAGTAACTAAAATGTCCAATACTGTGTAACAGTCACAACTCTGAATTCCATCTAAAGGTGAAGCTGCATTCAGTTCAGTCCTGCTCCAGATAGGATGACTGCAGTGGAAACGAAATGGGAATGGGGTTGGGGGGCGGGGGGGTCTCTATTTCCTCACATAGCACTTTCACCAGTCATGTAGGATCTTTTCTGCTCCTCATCTCTCACCTCTGTTGCTGACCCCTCTGGGATGCTGACTGGCATAGCCCCTGATACGGGTTGAAGTATGTCCGCCTCCCCCCACTAACCAGTATGTGTTGGACCCCCAGTCACCCCCTTTACCCCTCTACTCCCCACTTCCACCCCCCATCCACAGTACCTCAGAATGTGACACTGTTAGGAGAAAGGGTCTTTACAGAGGTAATCAAGTTAAAATCAGGTCAAGACGGTGCCCTAATCCAATATGACTACTGTCTTATAAAAAGGGGAAATTTGGACACAAAGACACACATAAAGGGAAGACTATGGGAAAAAAGAAAGGGAGAAGACAGCCATCCATGAGCCTGGGACAGAGGCCTGGGACAGCCCCTTCCCCACAGCCCTCAGAAGGAACCAACCTACTATGAGAAACAAACTGAAGACTTCAGAGGGGAGGGGGTGGGGGAATGGGATAGACTGGTGATGGGTAGTAAGGAGGGCACGTATTGCATGGTGCACTGGGTGTTATACGCAACTAATGAAGCATCAAACTTTACATCGGAATCTGGGGATGTACTGTATGGTGATTAACATAATATAATAAAATAAAAGGAAAAAAAAAAAAAAAAGAAGGAACCAACCTGGCTGACAGCTTGATTTCAGACTTCTGGCCTCCAGAGCTGTGAGGCAATAACCTTCTGTTGTTTAAGCCATTAGGTTTGGGGTACTTGTTACAGCTGCCTTAGCAAACTGACAGAAGAGCCAACAGTAGTTGACTCAGTTCCCAGTATAGTTTAACATACGCTCTTTCTCTCATGGGTGCTTTATGGATTCTTGAGAGAAACACACACACACACACACACACACACCCTACCCTAACTGCTGAGGATATCTTGATGCATGCAAATTCATCTCTGCTAAATGATTGGCTGGTTGCATACAAGTCTTCCCTCAGGCCCTGGACATCCATCATTACATCTCTTCCAGCTTCTTTCTCCTTGCTCCTCAGTGGGGTCCTGTTAGACAGGAAGTAAGAAAACCCTAAACGGGCACACTGCACAGGGGTCCACATCTGACGAACAAGGTATGCACACCTTTGACCCACCATCAATGGAAATGTAACTACTTCCCAAAGGCAGGCCTCTACTTGGCATCAAACCTCCAAACGTAGACTTTTGTCAAACACCAGTCCCCCTCAGACGGAGGTCCCATATCCAGCTGAGTGGTCAGTCTTGAACTGTCTCTCACTAAACTTGATGGAGCACCCCAATCCCTTGCCACTAGACAGGGAGAGTGGAGCTCACTATATACCAACAAATCTGTCCAAAGAAATCTTTAATGTAATCTCCAGTCTTCACTTCTTTTCGTGATTTTTCCAATGCGTTTTACAGGCTGGAAGAAAGTGGAGAGCTAAGAATAACAAAGCCAGTTCCTACCACCTCCTTTGTAAGTCCTGCCCAGGGGGCACCAGGGTGGCTCAGTCAGTTAGGTTCCAACTCTTGGTTGCAGCTCAGGTCATGATCTCAGGGTCCTGAGATCAAGTCCACACTCCGCTCATGGAGTCGGCTTGAGACTTTCCCCTCTGCACCTCCCCCTGGTCACTCATGCGTGCTCTCTCTCTCTCTAATAAATAAATAAATAAAATCTAAAATAAATAAATAAATAAATCCTGTCCAGAAGGCCCGGCATCTCACTCTGGAATGTGGGGATTACCACATACGCTGGGACCTCAGGCAAAGCTGAGTTAGACACAATCCTGTTTTAACAGCCTGTTATAAACATAATACTGGATATCATTTCTCTTCTTTCATATTGGCAGAGCTCTAACCAAAAGTGTGCAAGAAAATTCAGCAAGAATGTGGGTAAACAGGCACTCTGATACATTGTTGGTGAAGATCAATCCCTTTGGAAACTTCTTTTATCTCTACCCCCCCCCAAGATATATGTTAGCAATCATCATCAGCCCACTGATCTACATGTAAAGGGTCTCCTGACTGAGGTTTTACTAGACAGTAGTAAATGACCCCTCAAGCTCCTGGAAACCTTAGAGACTTACACTATCCCTAAACCCCCACCCAATTTGCAAGTCACTCCTCACAACCCCAGTACAGCTCTTTCTGCCCACGGGTCCTGTCCCTGTGCTTTAACAAAAACCACCTCTTCGACACTGAAAACATCTCAAGAACTCTTTCTTGACTGTTTGCTCCCGGACTCCAAAACACCACATCAGCATCACTGCTCTCTTAGAAATGCTATACACCATATGGAAGCTAAACTGATGAAGAAGCTAATACTAACTAGCCCTTTGAGAAGGTTCTATGGGCTTCCTGGAGTAAGGAAGTTCCATGCTGATTTATTACACTATGATATTATGATTAGAATCTGATAAGCAAAAACCCAACATTTTTATTAAAATGAGATGGTGTGCACACATACGCATACACAGACAACATGTGTGTGGGTGCCATTTACACCAACAACCAGACCTGCAACTAGGCTACAGGTTTCTGTTATCTCGTGATTCTAAAATAAGAAAGACTAAAAACTGAGATGCCAGGTAATTTTTATACCGATGGCAAAATATACAAATCCCGGTGGATACAGAGCGGGATGTTCCAAAAACAGTGCCTGGTAGCTATACTCTGCTTTTTAGATTTTCCAAGTGCTCCCAGAGGACTGATTCTCCACTGGCTTAGGCATTACAATCAGCCACGGGGCTTAGTTCACCATAGGAATTCCTGAACCCCACCTTTAGAGTTTCTGACTTAGTAAGCAGGGACCAGATACTTACATTTATATGAAGGTCTCAGTAACATCCGATGCAGGTGGTCTGAAGACCAACTTTTGAGAGATTTTAGCAAACCTGTTCCAGTAAAAGTAAGAACAGCAAGGTTTTTATCATACTAGCTGTGTGGCAAAACATTTCATCCCACAACATCAGTTTCTTACAAATAAGTACCATGGAACTACCAGAAAAGAAGTGTAAATAAATAAAGAGCTGTGAGAACTGAAGGGAGGAAAATCATTTTTAGGGACCAAGGAAGACCTCACACCCCTCCTACCATTTAGACAACGCTTTATTCACACTTGTCTTCTGATACCTCAACATTAGCTATTGTATGCTCATCATTATTGTCCCTACCTAAATATAAATTCCTAAAGAATAGAATCACTGGTTTTTCCTCTTTGTATCCTCATAGTACCTGGCACAACTCTTGCAAAGAAAAATAGACATCATTTGTCGTAGTTACTATTTAAATGCAAAACTTTCAGTTCTTTTAAAATAAACAACGAGGTGGAAGTTGCGGGGGGGGGGGGACCAAAAGATTTAGTAACCAGAGAGAGATTGTACTGACACTTACTTTCCATCCAAAACAAAATTACACAATATTCAGCTTGAGATTTTTAAATACCTGAGCACATTCAGTTCTCCCACTTTGGGTGGAAGGGAACAGGGAAGAGCTGTGTAGAATCTGACACTGGCTTGGGGGGGGGGGACAGTTAAACCCTTTTAGAGCTGCTCTAAAAGGACAGAAATGCTTGGCTGTCATACGTCCATTAACTCTTTTGAGACAGCTTCAGTGTGCAAGTAATCAAAAAGTGCCTACTAACACTGTGGACAGAGAAAGTTCTCCCGGTAGCTTTGCAAGTATTACAGGTTTTATTTGTTGCCATTTCTGAAATTAATCCTTGGGGAAAGACCATACACAGTTTTAGCATGATTTAAATAGAACAGACAACAGTCTCAATTTGTTAATCCCATTTGTGTCCTAGAAGCTTGGGGAAAGATCCTCTCATTCTAAATATTAAAAAGGTTCAGACCCATAAAAATGATTTGCCCAACATCCTCCCAGAAGAGTCATGTATCGTTTTAATTTGATAATCAAGTTTTGATACAGTCCAGTCCCTGGGTTCCCTGGGGTGACACAGATTCAAATTCTGATCGTACTGTGTGACTGTTTTCCTGCTGTGTGACCCTGGCTAAGTTAGATCCTTTGACCCTCCGGATGTTACCTGCAAATGCGTGTCATGACTTCCTTATCTCACGGACTCCTTGGGAGGACCACATGCAATGACGAGGTACTGAACACCTAAAACGTGGCAATGTGTTGCCATTGCTCAAGCAATGGTCAATCAGTGGGATTTTCCTAATGTCTCTGAGCTGCTCCCTACAGAAGCGGCGTAAGGCGGCGAGCTGTGAGACACGACCCGGTCGGGAAACCCAGGCTTTCTCAGCACGGTGAGCAGCAAAGAAAACCCTGCACCGTCGTGGGCAACTAGGAAGAGACCCCTGAGTGGATGGAGACATCCAGAAGCCTAAAGCGGCGCTGGGCGTGGCTAGCACACGCCAGCGCGGGAACCCAAGTGATGCGGCCTGGTTTCTTCCGCTTCCGCCGGGACTCTCTGCGTAGCGGACCGGTGCGAACGCAACTTCCGGCCCGACCGGGTCCAGGGAGCCGCTGCGTTCCTGGTGGGAAGCCGGGGTGGCCGAACGTGCGTGGCCATGTGGCGGCTGCTGGCTCGAGCCGGGGCGCCGCTCCTGCGAGCGCGGCCGTCAGGTCAGGAGGCCCCCGGTCCCTCAGAAGACCTCCCTTTCCTCCCCACCCCCGGTGCGGCGCCTCGCTGGCTCCTGGAAGGCTCCGCCAACCGTTGCCGCAGCCCTGAATAGGGGCCGCGCTTCCCCGCCGCCGCTTCCGTCGCGGTGACTCGTGCCGGGGCGGCGCAGCCACCCGCGGGGGTTGGCGCCCGGAGATCCCTGCTGGCTTCTCTGGTTGTGGGGGGGGGGGGCGGATACTGGGCCTGTGAGGCCATTTAGCGGAACCCGCAGCCCACCATCAAGGCCTTCCATCAGGACTGACTTTGGTCTAGGTCGCACCAGCCTCAGGTCTGTCGCTTTCGGATTTTAATTTGATTTGCCTTTGTAGATTCTTGGGCCGCCCCGCCCGCCAGTGCTGGCCTAAAGATGCTGCTCCCGGTGCCGACTTTTGAGGGTGAGAGCTTGTATCACTTTCGTGTTTGTCTTTTCTCTGGTGGGACCTGGAAGAGGGTAGGCGGAGATCTGGCGGGTTCTGCTTCCTCTCCTCTATTCACTCGCTCAGTAAATATGTATGGAGGGCATGCTGTATGCCAAGAAGTGTTGTAAACGCTCGGGATATAGCAAAGAACAAGAGAGACCCACAAAAGTCCCTGCTGTCATGGAGCAACTGTGTCATGGGGTACCACCCCTGTGGCCGCCTGTGTGGCGCTGGTCCACCCCCAGTCAGGCATATGGCCGTAGAATTTGAACGTCTGATGTTCTCCCTGAAGGATGTTACATGTATGCAGTCATATAACTGTGGGCGAAGAGCACGAATTCGTTGAATATAAACGTTACGATAAACCACAATTTTGTAAATATAACTTACCGTGTCTTTATTGGAAATCTTAAAAAAAGAAAAACAAGCAAACACAAAAATACGAAAATGTCCTTGAGCTCTGAGGGTTTTATCTTCTACACGAAATTGTGAAACTACTGAATGCTCCGGAAGTCCATATGGACTTGAAGGTGAGAGAAAGCCTCACTAAATTTCTCTGTAGCTGCTTGTAGAAACTGGAGGAGAGCAGGGGGCAGTTGCTATGACCTTGTTAGCCCACTAATAATTTGGTATTTCCTTGAAAGCTTCTGTTTTATATTTGACTCCATGATAAAGCTGTGCCTGTTTTACCATAGACATGTTTAAACTACTTATAAGTTAATAATTTTTTCCCCAACTTACTTGTCAGAATGTCTGATATGAAAAAGATGTACTGTGTCTGGCCTGCATTTTAAACCACCCCCCCAACANGGCTTCTGTTTTATATTTGACTCCATGATAAAGCTGTGCCTGTTTTACCATAGACATGTTTAAACTACTTAAAAGTTAATAATTTTTTCCCCAACTTGTCAGAATGTCTGATATGAAAAAGATGTACTGTGTCTGGCCTGCATTTTAAACCACCCCCCCAACACAGCAAGCTGTTGCACATTGTAGGAAATGTACAGGTGTCAGCGTAAAAAGCCCCTGTAGAAACAGACCATAGATCAAAGGATCCCTAGGTTGTAGGTTTCCTAACAAAAATGTGGCAGAGCAGAAGATATTTTCACGTACAATGTCGTGTACTTTCCACCACCTCCATTAACATCCAGAGAGGTAATGTAGTATTTAAAAAAAAAAAAGTCATACTGTCTGGCTTTGCTGTTTTCACTGGATGGCCTAGACCAGTTTATAAAACGTCTCTAGGCCTCAGGTTCCTCTTTTATAAAATGGAGATTTAAAATAGTACTTGCCTAATGTTNTCTTTCCACCACCTCCATTAACATCCAGAGAGGTAATGTAGTATTTAAAAAAAAAAAAAAAAGTCATACTGTCTGGCTTTGCTGTTTTCACTGGATGGCCTAGACCAGATTATAAAACGTCTCTAGGCCTCAGGTTCCTCTTTTATAAAATGGAGATTTAAAATAGTACTTGCCTAATGTTCTGTTTCTTGAGCAAGGTGACCATTAAGGTGGGTGTGTTTATCCCTTCACTTCGTGATAATTCACTGAGCTTTACATTTTTTATTTGGCCCTTTGATTATGTGTGTTAAACTTTAAGAGGTTCAACATTCTTTAAAAGGGAAGCCTTAAAAAATTACCAAGGTTATAAAGTTGTTTTAAAGATTAAATGAGATA
Organism: Ailuropoda melanoleuca; assembly: GCF_002007445.2. NCBI lineage: Eukaryota > Metazoa > Chordata > Mammalia > Carnivora > Ursidae > Ailuropoda > Ailuropoda melanoleuca. The sequence goes on from NC_048233.1 coordinate 90,879,032, forward strand.
CTGCACGTAAAGCATTCAGCTCAACGTCTAGCACTTAGTAAACATTGAAGAAAAAAAAAAAAGTAGCCAGTGTTATGTGTGACAGTCTTAATCTCTGACCTTCCCAGATGGTCTTTTTTCTAGTGTTAGGCAGAGTGCATTTCATTTGAACGTTAAAACTGTTATCTTCAAAGGTTCAGAAACGTCTTCTTTAATACTTGTCATAACCAAAAGATTCCGGGGGCGCCTGGGTGGCACAGCGGTTGAGCGTCTGCCTTCGGCTCAGGGCGTGATCCCGGCGTTATGGGATCGAGCCCCATATCAGGCTCCTCTGCTATGAGCCTGCTTCTTCCTCTCCCACTCCCCCTGCTTGTGTTCCCTCTCTCGCTGGCTGTCTCTATCTCTGTCAAATAAATAAAAAAATAATAATAATAAAAAAATAAATAAATAAAACAAAAGATTCCGGTGTCAGTAAAAAAGCACCCACAGGAAAAACCTAATATCCTCTTGAAATTATTTTTTCAGTGGTAACGTTATGACTTCCACTTGATTGATATAAATTTTTCTAGGAAGAACATGGATCTTTTGAGATGTGTGGTTTTATTTATTCTTGGTTGTCGGTGCTCCTTCTAGATGTTTCCATTCCTGAAAAGCCCAAGCTTAGATTTGTTGAAAGGGTACCACTTGTGCCAAAAGTGAGAAGAGAACCTAAGAACTTGAGGGACATCCGGGGACCTTCTACTGAAGCTACCGAGTTCACAGAAGGCAGTTTTGCAATCCTGGTAAGTGAGTTCAGTGTCAAGCAGCTACAGGATGGAAGCTAAGGATTAGCAGAATCTCATGCTCTTGGAGTTCTCATCCTCCACGGGTTTTATTAGAACTGCCACCATTTGCTCTTTAAACTGCTGTGCACTACCCAGTAAACATTTGAGTTGTGTATCTTCTTCATGTAGAGTGAAAATAATGCAAGAACAGGAGAAGGAAGACTACCTAATTGGTCCCTGTAATCAGACTATAAAATCCTCTCAGGCCTCTGGTGAAAGTAAAACTATCCATGACTTAGGATGTGGGACAGCTGTTTCCTTCCTCATCAAGTAGCTTCCATAGAGACTTAATGTCAGTAGCTGCACAAATGGGTGTGAACTACGATTGATTTCCCATCAGGCAACCAGAGTGATATTTTACAGTCCTTCCCACAGCCTGCTGGGCAGCCCCTGACAGCCTCTCACAACCTCATGTCCATGCCCTGTCCCTCACTCTACTCCAGCCACTCTGCTTCTGCTCAGACTCACCAAGCCATTCCTCTGTCTTTAACCGTTGTGCTTCCCCTTGGCTAGTTCCTATCATTCTGGTCTCAGCTTTAAATATCACCTCCTCGGGACGCTTGGGTGGCTCAGTTGGTTATGCATCTTCCTTCAGCTCAGGTCATGATCCCAGGGTCCTGGGATCGAGTCCCACATTGGGGTCTCTGCTCAGCAGGGTCTGCTACTCCCCTTGCTTGTGTGCTCTCTCTCTGACAAATAAATAAAATCTTTTAAAAAAACAAATAAATAAATATCACC
>NC_048233.1:90880672-90885673 GCF_002007445.2 Ailuropoda melanoleuca
CCGCAGCACGGGGGCCGCGGTTCTCCCGAGGGGCCAGGGCAGCTCACACCGCGACCGCCACCGCAGGAGAGTGTTTCCTGGGGCGGCCTGGCCGATCCGGCCTCACCGCGGGGCCAACACGGCTGGATGAAGTGAGATTAGGGACGGTTGTTCACCGGGACTTCCCCACCCGACCCCCGGGAGTGTGTGGTGAGGAAGGGAGCCGTGGCCAAGCCAGATCCTTGCGAAGGAGCCTGCAGACCCCCCAGGGCAAGCTTTGCACCAACGTGAGCCGGGTCAAAAAGGCCAACAATCACTTTGCATGGATCCCGGGGTGGCCATGGCAAAGCACTGCCACGTGCGAGGCTCGAACTGCAGAAATTCAGGAGGCCTGGAGTCTGAGATCAAGGTGTCGGCTGGGCTGGTTCTCTCTGCTCATGCCCGGCTCCCAGCTGGCGCAGGCGACAGGCCAGCTCCGATGTTTCTTGTCCTCCAGATGACCCATCACGTCTCTGCCTCCCCCTTCCCATGATGCATGCACCTGTCCAGTGTCCTTATTACAAGGACAGCAATCATGTTGGATTAATGACCCTATCTTGTATGAATCTGGGGGTCGGGACACAATTCAACCTACAACACACTCCTGTCTTGTTAGGAAGCTAGCTTAGAGCTCAGCCCCCCCCCGAAAGAGTCTGGGGCCCCCATGGAACAGTGCACCCCACCAGGCCCTCTGCAGGTGAGCTCCACTGCTGGCAACGCCTTGGGCTCCTTGGCTCCCCGTAAGCCACCCCCGTGGGCCACGGGCAAGCTACGTCCTTAATTTTGGTGAAGCCAAACTCATCAGCTCATTTTGAAGTTTTGCACACAAAATTCTTCCTCAGCTTTATCACAAAGATGTTTCCCACATTTTCTTCCAGGAACTCGATCCGTTTCCCCTCACGTGCATGGTCTAATGCCTCTGGGATTTTCTCCCGCTTGTCGGGGGGGGGGGCGGTCAGAGGGTCCTCTCTCCCGGTCTCCGGACACAGAGCCATCTTCTTGGTGCCCCCCTTCCTGGGAGTCCTCTCTCTGCCGGTGTCGCCCCTGCCAAGCACCACCTGGTCCAGGGAACAGGTGCCCTCGTGCCTCCACTCTGTCTCCGGCCGCCTGAGACAGGTGTGAGGGCCATCTTAACCCCGGGCTAGCCCTCCCACGCACTAACCTCTTGGTAAATCAAGTACTTTGAAAAGGTAAAACAGAAAGGACAAAGAAAAGACTCTTCTCAGAGAAGCCCTTCTTGGGGGCGCCTGGGTGATCCAGCCCCACATCGGCTTCCCTGCTCCCTGCAGGAGAGCCTGCTTCTCCCTCTCCCTCTGTCTGCTGCTCCCCTGCTTGTGTTTTCTCGCTCTCTGTCAAATAAATAAATAAAATCTAAAAAAAAAAGAAAGAAAGGAAGAAAGAAAGAAAGAAAAAGAAAGAGAAGCCCCTCTTGCCTCCCGGCTGGCCCTGAGTGGGAGAGGAGGCAAATGGAGCCAGCTGGTCGGGGGAGGGCCACAAAGACATGTCTGTCCCCAAAACAGAGACGGGCCTTGTTTGTGGGGATGTTTGCTGGCCGCAGAGCTGGGCACAGACTGGACACTGGACGGGCAGCTCAGCCCCTCCTTGCCCAGTGGGACGCTCCCATGGTCAGACCCTCTGCAGTCCCCGCCACCACTGGGGCTGGCACAGCCAGACCCTCCCTCTCCCCTGCTTGACCAGGCTGGTGTGGGGCTGAGGAGGTGAGTGGTTACGGACACAAATCAGGCCAAACTGTGTTTGAGCCCAGCTCCTCCCCTGCTCTGGGGCTCCGGGCAGGTGACCTGGCCCTTCTGTGCCTTGTTCTCTTGTGTGTGTGCCTTGCTCTGCATCCAAGCCTACTTTTACTGAGATCAGCAGGGTGCTGAAGAGGGTGGAGCCCAGTCATCCCCTAATCTGGTGGCCTTGGACAATGATGCCCTCAAGCCCTCACACCTACCCTGAAGGCTAAGTAACTTTGGGCCCACCACACTCGCCTCCCAGGAAGTGGTGGGGAAGCCTCTTCCAGGAGCCCAGAGGCCCAGCAGACAGGTGGGGCCGCAGCATCTTGGAACCAGCACCTTCTGGATAATAGGAGCTGGCCTACGGCTGCCGGGGGCTAGGGAACCAGGGGCCTGGGGAACTAGGGAGCTGGGGGCCTGGGGTCTTGGAGCTCAGGACCTCTTCAAGCTGTCCAGGGAGCACAGGGGGGACAGAGGGGGACAGAGCAGGTAGTGGCCTGTGGATGGGATGCAGGAGGGGAGGGAGAGACGGGCAAGGAAACATCGTAGGTTCTGGGGCTCCCAAGGGATAAGTGATCCAGCCAGAAGGTAGTGTCCCCAAAGCCCAGCCAGCACCACGATCCTGGTGAAGGGCAGAGCTCTGCTGGGTGGGGTCAGGACTGGGAGCAGTCCCTCTGAGCTCCCGTTCTAGTGTGGGCACCAGTGGGCCAGCAGAGGGCCCCTACAGAGCAAGTGGGGCTGGGGGTGCCCATCCCTGCTCTAAAAGAGGGGTTCAGCCAAATAGGGCTGGTGGAGGGGGGTGGTCCAGTTAGGGGCCCATCCCTCCTGGTGGTTCTGAACGAGGAGATCGGCAGGTTTCTGGAGGGACAGCCGCACCCCATCCCTCCCCTTTTCCTTTTGGGTTCTATTTTCCTGTCTGCGGGGTCCTGCCTGGGTCTTCTGGCCTGGGGCTTGGGGAGGACCTCCTCTCCTGGGGAGAGAAGGCCATGGTGGTCAAGGCCCAGAGGTGGCCTAGCTCCCCCTGGCTGGGTCCTGGTGGACAGCTCCCCCAGCTGAGAGTTAGGGCTTCTGAGGCCTGGGGGCTGGGGCTGTGGCAGACCAGCTGACAGTCAGCCCTCTGCATTCCCCAACCCCACAAGGCACAACCCCTGCATTGAGTTCCCTACAGCTTCTTCTGCCCACCACACAGAGACCCCAGGAATGAGCCCTCCAACACCCTCGCCCAGAGTTGGTTCACCAGCGGCTCTGGGGAAACGCAGATCAAGGTGACCCCTCTTGGCCAGGTACTAGGGTGCCCCTGGCCTGCACACACCAGAGCACGCAGAGCCGCCAGCAGAGGGAGCCAGAGGCCTCCTCTAAGGCTGGGGCGTGGGCGCGCTCAGGTGGGCACTGGCCCCGCGGTCAGGTGTCCTTGAGATGCAGAGTACAACCCACTGTGTGCTCAGGGGCCCCTCCGCTCCTGCACTGACACCTCATAGCCGACCACCAGCCTGCTCCCGTGTCTGTCAGTGCCCTTTTCCAGGGCACCTCCCTCACTGTCGGGCTAAGCTTTGGCCTTGCCCCTCAGACTCACGCCCCTCCCTGGCCCGCCCTGAGGTCCTGCAGACCTGGCTCCCCGGTCCTTCCACCCATCTTGGGTTACAGTCTTTGGGCCTTCTGGACATCTGCCCTAGGAGAACCATGGCACGCGGAGTGGGCAGGGCCCCCCTCAGCTCCTCACCTTCCAGGAATATCCTCTGGGCCCACTCGGATACACATGGAGGTGAGGGGCTCTGGGTATCCCCACCGGAGTCAGGGGTATGTGGCCTTACTTGGAATGTCCACGGCCTGGCCTCTGCCCAGTGGTTCGTACAAAGGGTGCAATCGTAGGTGGGCTCCAGGCGTACAGTGACCCCATCCCCATTTCCAGGAGACTGACATGTGGCTGCTAGGATACTTAATTGGTTTAATGACATGGCTTTTGAACCTCAGCACCTCTCATCTCTGGGTGTAACCTGCAGAGTTCAGTGCTCCAAGACTCACCCACCACCCACACAGCACACAGGGCAAGCCTGGCCTTAGACCCGGTTGGAGAAAGTTCCTTTCTTGAGCTCTGCCTTGGGCGTGTGTATGGGGGGGTGGTGTCTAAGGCCATACTTGAATGAGTATATGTCCAGTCCAAGTGTGGAGAAAATATAGCATGCACCCCCACCCAGGGGAGCCTGAAGCCCCCCGAGGCCACCCTGAGGAGCAGTGCACTGGGGGGCCCTATGGGCGATATCTGGGGTAAGGCCCAGCTCAGAGCCCAGGTTGGCTGAGGTCGGCTGCCCTTCTGGCCCACAGCCCACCCAGAGGTATGGAGGTGCAGGTGCGTGGAGAAGGAGCAGCTGTGGGGGTGAGCTTTGGGGCCTGGGTCACAAGTGCCAGGAGGAACCCCCATGTGGATGGGAGGCCCAAGGATAAGTCCCTGCCCACCTCCTGAGGGGTCTGTGGTCTCAGGGAGAGGTGTCATGACAGCCAGGAAGGGGGATGGGCGGGGCTGAAAAAGCCACAGCTCTGGCTTCAGCGGCAGGTGCTTGAGGGGCTGGCATCTCCGGGGGGCTAGTTTGGCGGAGGTGGGCCTTGGGGCAGGCAGATGCGTGTGGGCTGAGGCCCTGCTGAGCCTGAGGACAGGCCACGTGCCATGAGGCAGGTGAGCTGCTCCCAGCCAGCACCACCCACAACCCGTGTCCATGGTCCAAAATATACACACATACAAAAATAATACTCCATGCACTGGGGGTGGGCCCCTTCGCAGGCGCGTCTCCGTCTCCCCCTGCCGCAGATGCGCTGGGCCCTGCCGGCCAGGTCTAGCTGTCTTCCTCCACCCTCCTCTGGGTCTTTGAATGAAACTTGCTTATGAGCTCCTCCAGCTCCGACCCACCTTGCTGCTTCTAGGGAGGGGGTGGGGCAGCCTCAGCTCAGGGGCCCACAGGCCAGAGTCCCGAGGCCTCCCCCTTTCCAGGCAATCCAGGAGCCCTGAGGGAGGAAGAGGCGGGGAGGTGCAGGAGGGTGGCTCGGCAGGCTCACCTCCAGGACCGCCTTCTGAACGGTGAGTTGGCTGTACACGCGGATACCTTCCTCTCCGCACACTTTCTTCAGCTCATCCTTGTTGAGCGAGAAGAGCTGGGGCCCCGTCAGAATGCCCAGGTTCTCCACGATCCTGGGGGCGGGGCGGGGGGGCGGTAGTGAGAGCAGGGCGCCCACCCTCCGCCCCGCCCCCTCCGGC
>NC_048233.1:90885741-90900610 GCF_002007445.2 Ailuropoda melanoleuca
CCCGCCCCCGCCCCGCCCCGCGCGCACACCCACCGGGCGCTGAAGGCCTTGGCCTCCAGCCAGGCGCGGACCTCTTCCGGGCCCGACTCGTAGGTGAGCGGCAGGCCCACCGGCTGGCTGCGCTCCACGCGGAAGTGCCGCTGCGGCTGCGCCTTGATGTGGCTGATCTTCTTGATGAGCTCGTCGTTGACCTCATCCATGTGGTGGATCAGCTCTGCGGGCGGTGCCCTGCACTCAGGCCCGCCGCCAGCTCACCTGGCCCCCCACCCCCGCTCGGGGACCCTCCGCCCACTGCCTCCCCCAGGGAGCTCAGGGCCCCGTCCCCGCATCGATCTGGTGGCCCTCATCGCGGAGCGCCTCTCACCGTCTTTGTTCCCTGCGAAGCTTGGGGGCAGCTTGTGGGTGGGGCTGGCAGGACCCCAATATTTCAGACTGGCCTACAGGGTTGGCAGCAAGAGACGAAGGGGTGCGGGCGCCATCAGCTTCCTCTCCTCATCCCTCCCCGCAGGGTTGTGGTAAGGAGAAGGCATCCCCGCTCGCCCCGGCCTCCCGGGGCCCGACCCGAGGCCCCACCCCCGCCCGGCCGGGGCTGCACCCGCCCCTCCCCCTCTGTAGGGGAACAGCAGCGCCCTCGCTCGTCCCACTCACCTGCTCCTGGGGTGCATCCTCCAGCCGAGTCTCGTCCAGGATGTTGCAGGGCACGTAGCCCGCCTGGCCGCTGCGGTTACGAACCTTCCACCACTGGTGGCCATCCTCCAGCACCTGCAGGGACCCACCCCCACCATCACCCCCCACTCACAGGACTCCACCCTACTCAGGTCACCAGCACAGGGTGTGAGAGCCCCTCTTTACCCGCGGGCCAGAGAGAGTGCTAGGCGTTTCCTCTGAAGCCTCGCCCCCCCCAATCCTGTGGGGAAGTCACAAGTCCCCCTAGGAGCCCCTGCCCTGCCCAGCCTTCCATTCCACCCGTAGACGCTGCCGTCCCTCCCTCATCTCCCCCTACGCCCTTCAGCAGCATCCCCAGCGAGGGTGCCTCTAGCCTTTGCATAGAGTTCACCCTCCCCCCAACCTGCTCCACTTTCCGTCCCCCAGTGGGTGGCCTGGATCAGGACCGGTACCAAACAGACTGCCTCTCAACGGGGCGCCAGGGGTGGCTGTGAGTGATGAGCCCTGGCCGGGAGCTGGAGGATCCCCCACTTGGCACAGAGAAGGCCCGTGCTTCAGGGCGAGCCCAGCTTAGCCCAGCACAGGGGCCCCTGAGCCCCCTCTGAGATCCCGAAGACAGGGAGGTCCCTCAACCAAGCTGTGCTGGGGGTGGGGGAGGGGCAGGCTGTGGACCCAGACTGGAGCCCAGGGGTAGGGGTCCTGGGGAGAGGGATTGGACAGGCGTGCTGTGTGCCAGCATCAGGCAGCCNCCCCCCCCGCTCACCTCCAGGACCTCGTCCTTGAGCACCGACAGCTCGTTGGCGTTGCGGGCTGTGAAGTCATAGAGGATCCTGACATACTTGGTCATGGCTGGCCCAGGTTCGTAGCCCCTGCGTGGAACAGGAGGGCTGAGGCCCAGGGCTGGGCTGGGGTCTCCTCCGGGGCCTGGGGCTAGGCCGGGGAAGCAGCTTCGTGCCGCCTCCTGTTCAGCTCTCTGAGGTCACAGCAGAGAGAGGCTGAGCCTCATCAGCCGGGAATGGAAACTGTGACAGCCCCAGAGCGTCTGGGGCCCCTGCACAGAGGTGGGGGCCGCACGGGGGCGGGGGACGAGGGGCCTGTGGGCATGGCAAGGCTGCCTGAGCCCAGGCCATCTCAGGGGGCACAGGCCCGGCCCCCCAGGGCACCCAGAGCCAGACATGTACCCAAGAAATGACAGGGTCATCGCCATCCCTGGAAGCAGCTGACCACCGACGGAGGGCTGGCTGTTTTCAGAGCCACAGCCCCGCGCACAAGCACCCATGGCAGAGGACTGCCCACGAGCCACAGGCGCATGGCGTGGGTGTCCTGGCCTCAGCACAGAGCAGGCCTGTGGCTGCCACCCAGGCTGGGCTGTCCCCTCCCAGCAAGTCTGGCCCCTGATTATCAGGGCAGCTCCCTCACACAGCTGCAGGCCTAGGGACACCATACAGGTGAAGGGGCTGAGGCTGAGGTGGTCCTGGAGCCTGGACTGGCCAGGACGGACTGGCCAGGGGCTGGGGTCAGAGGATGAAAGTGTTTCTTCAAGTGTGGCCCTAGGCCAGGAGCCATGGGCATCAGGCTGGCCGTCGGGGGGAGGGGTGTAGTGAGAGGGGCACACTTAGATTTCAGCCCCCTCCCCTGCTGAAACTGAGTCCTGGGATCTGTCAGGGTAATAAGCTTCCCAGACAGATCCTGGGCCAGGAGTGGGAACAGAAAGGAGGAAGGGAGGGGAGGAAGGATGGGGAGTCCCCCAGGTCCTGGGTCTGTGGAAGTATGTATGTGGGGGTGGGAAGAATGGCTGTCCTTAGCCCAGAACTTCAGTCTCTTTCTCTGGCTCAGGTTGGGCCTAAATCAGCCCCAACGGGGTGGCAAGGATTGGTGAACCCACTTAAGTTCAGTGATTTAGTAAACTTCTAATCATGATTCTAAAACATACGTGAGAAGACACAGAGATAATGTATTAGGGTGATGAATTTATTCATGGCTTTTGACATTTTTCTCCTCAATTTTATAAAGTTAGAATAAAAACGTGGTTCTAGTTTGGAAAAATGTTTTTTTGAATGCCATGAACAAGGCATTTGCCGCCACCTGGTGGCAGCGCACTCATATCAGAGCCTCCTTGTTTCTAGGGGTGAGCATCACACTCCCTCATTTTATTTTTATTTTATTTTNGCACTCATATCAGAGCCTCCTTGTTTCTAGGGGTGAGCATCACACTCCCTCATTTTATTTTTATTTTATTTTATTTTTTTTAAAGATTTTATTTATTTGACAGAGATAGAGACAGCCAGCGAGGGAGGGAACACAAGCAGGGGGAGTGGGAGAGGAAGAAGCAGGCTCACAGCAGAGGAGCCTGATGTGGGGCTCGATCCCATAACGCCGGGATCACGCCCTGAGCTGAAGGCAGACGCTTAACCACTATGCCACCCAGGCACCCCTATTTTTATTTTATTTTTAAAGACCTTATTTATTTATTTGACAGAGAGAGAGACAGCCAGCGAGAGAGGGAACACAAACAGGGGGAGTGGGAGAGGGAGAATCAGGCTCCCAGCGGAGGACTCTGGGATCAGGCCCTGAGCCAAAGGCAGACGCTTAACGGCTGAGCCACCCAGGCGCCCCACGCGCCCTCATTTTAAGAGGAACTTACCTGTGAGCATGCGGGGAGCTGACTGGGGGGAGAGGGTCTCCCGGTGGTGGAGCTGTGGGCTCAGATACAAGGCTGTGTTTGGGGGAGTTTCGAAAGGATGGTCGGTTCACCAGAGTCGGCTGTGGGGAAAAGGAGCACCTGGGCTTGGTGTGGGGTGAGGGCAGTGGACAGAGGTGGGCTGAGGAAGTAAGCAGTGGTGGAGGAGGCAAATGGCCAGCGGTCTGGGGTGGGGCCAGGGGTGCTCTGACCTCATCGTCGGGGGCAGACGCCAGCCCTTCCACTTCCCAGGGAGCCTCCTGCAGCACGTCCAGGGGTGGCTCCCAGCCGCTGTGGAACTTGGGCACGTAGAGGGGCACCTGTGGCTCCTGTGGCCACTCCGAGCTGGAGGTGGGAGGTCCGGGGGTGAGCCACGCCCTCCCATGGGAACTGGCCCCACCAGGGACCACCCATTGGCCTGCCAGGGGAACCCCATCCTGGTTCGCACCCCATGCCCTGCATCACCCTGCCCAGGGCCCCTTCCCACACACTCCGGGCTGGGCCCGCTGCCTGCTGCCATACCGGGGGCGTGTCCACATCTCCCCCAGTGACTCCCACAGCGTCATCTCCTTGGGGACTAGGTGGCCTCGCAGGAAGCCCACGGCCTCGCGGGAAAGCAGGGGGCTGGAGACGGAGCGTGCGATGTCTGGGCCCCCACAGGTGCTGACGATCTGGGGCACAGTGGGGTTCAGAGGAGGCCCTGCCCACCAGACCCCAGTCCCAGCTGGCTCGCCGGCAGCACCACAGGCCAGCCACACTCGGAGCCTGGACACAGGGCCCCAGCTGCCTGCCCAAGGTAGGCATTTGCTTCCGGCCACCTTCGGCCAGGGGCAAACCACCCCAGGGTCCCGCTCCCCCAGCCCCAGCCCCTGCCCCAGGCACCAGTTCCAGAGGTCCAAAGAGGAAGTGCACGAGTTCTGCAGCACTGGGGTTCTGAATGTGCTTCTGTAGCTTGGCCTGGGGGGGGGAGGNGGAGGACGGGGGGAGGATGGGGGGAGGGGGCCCCCTGCACTCACCAGCAGGTTGACAGCCAGCTTGATTTTCTGAAAACAGTCGATGAACTGGGCCTCAGAGGGGGGCCGTGCACGCAGCGTAAGGACACCCTCTGGAATGGGGAGTGGGGGGGCAGTGGCTATGAGCCTGGCTGGCCGTCTCTGTGCCTGGGGGCCTTGCCTTCAGCAGCCCACCTGCTCAGATGGGGCCTCTGGCAGCTCAGTGGCCACGCGCCTCGTCTGCACCTTGTTCCCTGCACCCTCTCCGGTCCCCCTACCGCCTCCCTGCTGTCCCTCCTACCGCATGGACCCCGCCCCTCCGTACCTGCGGGCCCCTTCTTCCCTTTCTTCTTCCACTTCTTGCGCTGGTTCAGCTGTTTGAAAGCCTCTGCCGCCTTCTGCAGCCGAGCCACGAACCACTCAATGTCGTCCAGGGCACAGTTGAGGATTTGCTGGGGTCAGAGCGGACGCAGGGGTCAGTCTCAGGCGCTCCACCCGCTGCAGGGACAGCCCCACACACTGTCTCTTGGTCCCCGGCCTGGGGGAGGAGGTGGGTGCTGGCTGGGGGCTGACTGGAGGGGCGCACACCCGATGGGGACACTGCCCCAAGACGCACCGTTTCCTTTTCAATCTTCTGAGCCAGCACTGCGCGCGGCTCCTCGTCCAGCGACTCCCGACGACGGAAGCCTGGGTGGGGGAGGCAAGGTCAGGTGTCACTGACGGAGGCCGCCGCCGCCGACCTCGAATGCAGCCCCAGCCCGGCTCGCTCGGCATACTTGGCTCAGGGAGGGGCATCGGCGGCCCCACACGGTTCTTGGTGGACGGGGCGTCACTGCCGTAGCGCTGGAAGGGGATGGGGGCTGGGCCCTTGGGGGCTGGCAGGACGGACTGCCGCTGCCGGATCTTCTCCTGGTGGCCCCTGGAATGGGGGCGAAGGCCCGCTCAGTCTGGCTCCCAGCCCCACACCCCGCTCTCCCGCGCCCCCCGCGCCCCCGCCTACTTCAGGGTCTGCGGCCGCATCTTCTTCCCTAGACGGCAGTCGGCCAGCGCGCTCTCGATGTCCTCGTGCACCAGCTCCGCCTGCGGGCACCGGTGTCAGGCAGGCGCAGGCGCACTGGGGCCCTCCCGGCCGCCGCCCCCTCCTCACCTCCACCTCGTCGCAGTGGAAGAAGTGGATGTCGGGTTTGCTCTGCTCGGAGTCCTGGCACACGAGCAGCAGCACGGAGGGGTACCGCAGCTGGTTCAGCACCGTCTGGCTGTGCCGCACGGTGGGCAGCGGGAAGTTCTCCAGCTCCTCCTGGGGGGGCAGGGGGCTGGGATGCGGCTCGGCCGTGTCACCCGGCCCGACAGAGACATGGGCTCACAGCCACGGGCGCGGGTTGGACTTGAGCAACAGACAGTGCCGTGGGCGTGACTCACGAGCCCAGCCTGTGGGCTGTGTGCCGTGGACACAGACATAACTGGTAGGCACGGCGAGGGCGCCGCGCAGACGCAGACCCGGACTCTGCCAGGCAGTCGCCGAGGCTGGGGCAGAGCCGGGCCCTGCCTCGGGACAGCGGGTAGACAGGCCGGAGCCAGAGGCGGGCGAGGTGCTGTGTGTGACCAGGTTCCCTGGATTGTCAGCGGCGCAGTCCTCCCTGCCCCGCCTGCCCTTTGCCCTCCTCATCCTGTCCCGCCCCCGCAGAGAGGCCCAGCCGGTGTCTGGGTCACGGCTTGGGCTGCCCTCCCTGCCCCTGCTGCCCTGTCGCTGCCACACCTGCGACTCCACGTCCAGCAGCCGCAGAGACTGGTCATTGACCTGCAGCAGCATCTCCTGGGCCCAGACCTTCTCCTTGGAGCTCAGCTGCACCAGTTTACGGATGGCGTCATCCACCGTCGCGATGGCCTCACTCTTGTCCATGATGAACGTGGCCAGGTGCTGGGGATAGGCAGGTGATCACTCCGGGGACAGCCCTCCTTGTGCCCAGAGCGAGGCTCAAGGGGCTGCACCCTAGGGGCCTGAGGGGCCAGGGCCAACCTTGGGAGCTTGGGGGAGAGGGACATCCCCTACCCTGGGGGTATGAAGAGACACGGCCCTGCCCTCGGGGAAGGTCTCTGCTCTGCCTTGATGGTTGTCTGTGGGGGCTGTGGACATGCCTCAGACCTTCGGCAGCCCTACACACACAGTCCCTCACCCCACCTCATCTCCTGTGGCTGGACTCCAGGAACACCAGCTTCCTTGTTCCTCCCAGCAGAACTGGCACAGGCTCACCACAGGGCCTTTGCATGGTCTGTCCCCAGTTTACCTCCCCTACTCTTCTGCGTTCTCTCTTCCTTCAGGGCTCCGCTCAGACAGACCTGCTCCCCTGCCTGGCTACAGCGTCACTCTCAACCCCCTCATCTGCCTTGTTTTTATTTATCATAATCTGACATTATGCTTCTTTGTTTATTTTCTAGAGGCTGGTTTCAGTGCTATCTCCCTAGTGCCTGGGACAGTGCCTGGCACACAGCAGGCAGGCCCTCTGTGAATAGGCTGGGATGAGTGAGCATCTGGAGTGGCCACGTGGGGTGCTTTGTGGGGTGGCCCTTGGGGACCCTTGGCCAGCCCAGCCCTCCCCTTCCGAGAATCCTCCTCCTTCCTCTGTCTCCAAGCCTGGCTCAGGCTCCCCCTTCCTCCAGGCTCCCCCATGTGTCCCATTGCCCTTCACTGAAGTCAGTCAGCAACGCTGAGACAACCGGATAAACTCTCTCTTAAACTCGAGGCAGTCAAGACCCAGCTGCAAAAGTGCTAGGAGAAAATGCTGGACAATTTCTGATGACCTCGGGATGCCCTTCCTCACAGGGTCACCTTCCTTAGCAAGGAAGAAAGTCCAGGCGCTCAGAAGAAAAGACCAAAAACTCTCACCTAATGAAAAAGTAAACATTTCTGCCTGGGAAAAAAAAATACCATATATGAAGTAAAAAGAGAGAAAAAAAAAAGTGGGACAAACAGATGTAATAGATGTGGAGAAGGCTGATTTCCTTAATATATAAAAAGACCAGTATGCATCGCACTGACAGCTCGTACTTTGTTAAAAGCTCTATTTTGTCAAGTGTAATTATTAAGAATACCAATGACAAATGAATAAAAAAAAATCTGTGAATAAGTAAAAGATTAACACTTCAATAGAAAAATCGGCAAAAGAGCTGAACGGAGAGTCTCCAGGAAAATAAATATAACTCACTTTTTAATTTAGAAAATTGTATGTAGTCTCATTCAACAACTACAAAATGAAACTAGGCCATCCCTACTCCTGAAATGAGTCAACTGCTGGCTCTTTTACCCGTTTTACTGACCAGCTTAACACGTCCTTGTGGGTCACACGCGCAGGTTAGCTGTGGAGAAGCGGGAGCCCCCACTCTGCACGCCCCAGGGGCTCTGGGGAGGGGCGTGCTCTCTCCTCACATGCGAGACTGAGCGTGGTCGTGAGGGGTGGTCCCAGCCTACGTGTGCGCGTCCGCAGGTCAGAGAGAGAAGGGGGCAGAAACGCGCAGGGACCTAAGGCAGCCGACCCATCTGTGCGAGGCGGGGTGAGCCCCAAAGCACACACTGTTAGCAAAATCCACCACCACCAAACCAAGCAAAACCCTGTGCCTGGCCCTGAAACAAGCCTCCGAGCATTTCAGGTGACTCAAACCCTGACAAGTGTGTTCTCTGACCATGACGGGATTAAATTAGAAACCAGGAACAGAGACGATAACTAGAAAACCCTCAAATAACTGGAAACTGAGCAACACACGTCTGCATCAACGACCAACAGCCAAAGACGTCAGGAAGGAAATAAGGAAAGACTTAGAGACAAATGAAAACAAAACCACAGCACAGCAGGGCTTCGGGACTCCAGAGTCTTTGTAGCTGAGTGCTCGCGTGAAGAAGAACCGGGCACGGAGGAAGTCATGGGGAATCGGAGAATGTTCTGACCCAAATGACAACAAAGGTGTGTGCATGGGGCGCCTGGGGGGCTCAGTCGGTTAAGCATCTGCCTTCGGATCAGGTCATGATCTCGGGGTCCCGGGATCGAGTCCCACAGGGAGCCTGCTTCTCCCTCTCTCTCTGCCTTTCCCCCTGTTCGCGCTCTCTCTCTCTCTCTCTCTCTCAAATAAGGAAATAAAGTCTTAAAAAAAAAAAAAACTGAAGGTGTGCACATCAAACTTGCAGGATTTGGAGAAAGGAGTTTGTGTGTGTGTGTGGGGGGAAGGTACAGGTGTAAATGAACGAGTTAGAAAAGAAGGAATACTTCGTGTCCGTGATCTACATGTCTCCCATAAGAAACTAGAAAAAGACAATCAAATAAAACCCAAAGTAAGTGGAAAGAAGGCAGTTAAGAGCAGAAACCAGCAAAGTAATAACCAGACAAACAATAGAGAAAAATCAACTAAGCCCAAAGTTGGCTCTGAAGAGATTAATCAAGTTGATCAACTGCAGCAAGATTGATCAATAAAAAGAGAGAGAGAGAGAGAGACAGAGAGAGAGAGAAAACACAAATGATCAGTAACTACAAAAAAAGAAGGGCCATCACTACAGATCTTACACGCATAAGTGTGAATTCATAGTCAAAAATCTCCCACGAATAAAATCCTACATTCAGAGGGCTTCCCAGGTGAATCCTAGCAAATACTTAAGGAAGAAACAAAAACGATCTTTCACAACTTCTTTCTGAACACCAAGGAGTAAGGAATACTTTTCCTACTCATTCAATAAGGCCACCACAATTTTGACACCAAAATCGGTCAAGGCTTTACGGGAAAAGAAAATTATAGACCAATATCTCTAATGAACATTAATGCAAAAATGTGTGACAAAATATTAGCAAATTAGTCCATCAACACATAAAAAAAATAATACACGTGAATGAGTGAGGTTTATCCCAGAAACGCAAGGACGGTTCGACGTTCAGAAAAATCAGCGTGACGGACTTACATCAACAGTCATAAACACATCCGTGTAGATTCAGAGAAAGCATTTGACAAAATGTAACCCTTTCATGATAAAAACTCTCAGCAAAGAATGGAAAGGAGCTTCCTCACTAATCAACTGTACCTACAAAAAATACCGCCTGCGTGATGGGGAAACATTGGGTATCGCCCCCTAAAATTAGACACAGGCAAGGATGTCCACTCTTTGTTGCTTTAATTCAGCATTGTGCTGGTGGTCCTAACCAGGGCAGTGAAGTTCTAAAAACAAGATACCAAGTTCCGTATTTCAGACAGCCTGGCTTTATGGGAGTAAACACAGTGGATTTACAAGCAAATCACTAACAGCACAAATAAGTGAGTTCAGCAGGGTTTCAAGACACTGAACCACTGCACAGAAATCCAGTTGTTCCTCCATATGTTAGCGACAATTCGAAAATGGCTTTTTAAAAAACAGTACCATTTACAACAGCGTCTACAAGTCAGATACCTAAGGAATGTTTAGAGAAAAGGTACTCAAGACCCCTAGAGTGGAAGCCACAAACGTTCTGAGAGAAGTCAGAGACGCCCTGATCCGTGGAGAGATAGCCTGTCCCCGGGCGGGAAGGACTCAGGACCATCAGGACGTCAGTTTGAGTCAATGCAATCAAACTCCTGGCAGGCTGTTCTGGGGGGGTTGAAATGTACACGCAAGTCCAAAGAGCTTGGAATAGTCAAGAAAATCTTGAGGAAAAAGAATATAAAGTTGCAGGACTCACACTGGCTCGTTTCAAGTCCAACAATAAAGCTACAGTGAGGGAAAGATCGCGAAACAAAACACGGACAGACCCATCCACATTCAATTCCTCTCACTTTTTGAGAAAGGCACCAAAGCAATTTGATGGGAGAAGGAACATCTTCTTAATATAATTGCACATTGCTATGGGGAAAAATTAGCCTCGAGTCTCACACACAAAAATTAATTTCAAATGGATCATAGACTTAAATGTAAGAGCCTCAACTGTGAAGCTTCTAGAAGACACAGGAAGGAATCTTCAGAGACTTGGGTCAGGCGATGACCACTCCCTATCCCCACACACACAAAAAGAGAAAAACCAACAAAGCAACCCTAACCTTAGGGGGAAAGTGGGTATGGTTGGACAGCATCAAAATTAACAACTTCTGCTCATGGAGAGACAGTTATGCATATAAACCGGCGAACCAGACGGAGAAGATATCTCTAATCCACACACCTGACAACGTGTGCAAAGGACTCCCACCCAACAATCAGGTGCAATTGGACACACACAAGTGTACGGAAGCAGGGCCACACGCAGGGTCCCCAGGGGCTGGCATGGCTGCTGGAGACGGAGAGGTCTTGTGCTACACATGCCTTGTCTTGAAATCAGTTTACCACGCAGAACAAAGGTGTCATAAACTATATGAATTCAATTATGGGGGGGGATTTTCCAAAAAGGAAAACTTGAGAGCTGTGGGGCAGAGCAGTGCTGCCGAAAGGTGCGTGGAAGACCAGGACCACTAGGGTCAGCAGGAGTGAGTTTTGGGGTAAAGGAGCTGTTGTTTCCTGACCGTGCTGACCACACCAGCCCGAAACACAGCTGCACGCCCTCCGCCTTACGGCACACTGGTTTAGAAAACAGTAAAACGAACAAACCCACCCGTCTTAGCAGCCCCGCATTGCCAGGGGTAGGTCTGATCTTGCCCCCACCTCTTACCCTCTCTCTGTGCCTTAGTTTCCTCGCCCGGGAGGGGCAGGCCAAGCCCATCCACTCCCCCAGCCCTGCCGGCTGATGGGCAAGCAGGAGAGGTGCCCCTGGGCTGGGGTCTTTCCGCAGGCTAGCTTGGACCAAAGCCCAGAAGGACAGCGTTGCCCCAAGCCCAAGAGCTGCCTGGGAAGGAAGGGGACGAAGCTGACCTGTCCCCACCCTGTGCCCTGCCCTTGGACCCTTAGCCAGCAGCCTGGCAGGGAGGGCTGCTCACTCCACACAGCCCAGTTTAAGAGCCTGGGGGCTCCCCATGTCTCTGTGGACCCATCGTATAGATCAGGACCCTGAGGCTCAGAAAGCAGGGACTCGCCTGGCCTCTTGGGTTTGGGGGGTTCTGTGGGGAGGGAGGGAGTCTTCATCTTCCTGGTCCAGGGCCCCCGCTTCCTCATTCAGTGTCCCCCCACTGCCTGGTCCAGACCCCTCCTTCCTGGTCCAGGGCCCCCCTTCCTGGTCCAGTTCCCCCTTCCTGACCCAGGGACCCCTTCCTGACCCAGAGCCCCCCTTTCTGGTCCAGGGCCCCCTTTCTGGTCAGGGCCCCCCTTTCTGGTCCAGGGCCCCCTTCCTGGCCCAAGCCCCCCTCTTCCTGGTCCAAGGCTGCCCCTTCCTCCCTCCCCAGCCATTCTTAGCCTTGTTGTCCTGCAGGCTGGGACAGTGGCCAAGAACCAGGAAGGTCATTTAAAAAACATATTTCCTGAGTTCTAAGTGTGAATCAAAGCTAACCCAGGGTGAAAACCCTCCTGAGTGGCCACTGGTCTGGAGTGCAGCTAACCAGTCTGGACTCTCCCAGAGTCCATCTGAATTGGCCATCCAAGGCTTTCCCTGCAGGAGCTCAATGAGTGTGTTTGTGTTCTATCTTCTCCCTCTTAATCCAGTTCCTTGTTTGGGGGCCAGGATGACAGTTTCCTTCCCACAGGGTTTTCCCACCCGAGAACTGCCAGACAGCACCCAGGCCTTGTCTTTGCCTGGCCTGCGTTGGCCATTAGCATCCTCGTTCCCCTCACATAGCTCCAGGGTTCCTATGTCCCCCAGACTGTGAGCTTCCCAGGATTAGAGGGGGCTCCCCCAACATGGGTGAGCCCAGGACAGGTGTGGGGCAGTCCCTGGCTCTAGCCGCCTGCTATGGGTGTCAGAAGCTGGGCTGTCTCCCTGTGCCTCAGTTTCCCCATCTGCCCGGGAACTCTGGGGGTGCTCCTTGGGGGCTGGCCTCACCTGGACGTGGTACTGGGAGGTCTCATGCATGATGATGTTGGAATTGGAGTACTTCTTCCTCTGTTCTGAGCAGGGAGTCACCAGTCACTCACCGCAGAGGGCAGGACCCACAGCCCCTGGTACAGGTGGGACTGGACTCCCAGGTTGGGCCACAGGGAGGGCCGAGTGGAGGCGAGGGATGCTGCCACCAGAAAGGACTCAAGGGTATGAAATGTGAGGCCCCTTCTGGGCAGAGAGAAAAGCCCCCTCTGCCTCCAGATGGCCCCTAGGAAAGAACCCCCTGCTAGGGGTCTGTCCTAGAGGGGTGCAGGGGGCCCCACCATGCTAGGAAGGGGTCTAATCCTGGGCTTCCCCCAACTCCAAGAGCTCCAAGTCCCTCCCTGGGGCTCCTAGCTTTCCAGACAGGGCACTGAGTCCAAAGGCAGGAAAGTGTGTGGGGTGAGGGGCAGAGCTGGGCGAGGTGGGGGCTGGCCAGGCCTCGCCCCCCCCAGCAGATACCTGGCGCTCTGTCCAGCCCGAGCCCCGCCCCTTGGGCTATCTGGTTGCAGTGCGGAGCACTGCCGAATCAATATTGATGGTCCCTGAATTATTAGTAAAGGCCTCTCTTCTTACGGTGATGGAGGGAGGGGCCTGAGCGGCTGTTGCTTAGTGAGGGTCCGAGGGCTGACCTGCATCCCCCTGGTGGGGGCCTGGCACAGCCTGGGGGAGGGGAGTGGGAGAGACCCCACAGCCCATCCTCGAGCCTCACTCACCAAACAGGTCCTTGGCACTCATCCTGGCCACACCGTCAGACCGGCCCAGGCTGCCACTGCAGGGGAGGGGCTGGTGAGGGCGAGGCCCACACCGCACCCCTCCCTGGGGACTGCCCAGTGGGTGGGGCCTGGGGACTCACTTGGCAGCACCTGGGCCACAGCTCACGGACCCCAGCTGGCTCATGGCGTCCTCGGTGGTGGCTGGCGATGGAAGGGCAGCCTTGCGGCCTGAGTCCAGGGCCTAGTACCCAGCCCACACCTGAGTGGAGAGGGCAGCCGAGCTGACACCTCCCTGGGGCTCGTCGGTGACTTCACCGCTCCCAGGGTAGGACTTGATCTCCTCTTTCTCCCACCCCAGATCCAGAGGCTGGAGCCCTGTCCTGTCCATGTTCCCCAGGGTGCTTGGGCAGGGTGTCCTCTGAGAGCAGAGGACTGCCTCCTGGACACAGCAGTACCTCCCGGCCCAGGTCCCAACTGGCAGACATGTGCCTCTATCTCACCCCAGACCCTTGGTCTTCCACAGACCCCAGGACGGGCCAGTAGAGGAGTCCCACTCTCAAAGCTGTCTGGGGTGGGCCTGCAAGGACAGTGTTCTGGGGGCTCTGAAAGGGGACCTGGGAGAGGAACCACCTTTCAAGCAGAGGGAACACATGTTCAAAGGCCCTGAGGCAGGTAGGAGCTAATACCAGAGGAAGGCAGCACAGGATGAGACTGGAGCCTGGATGGGGTCAGGGTGGTGTGGGGAGAGAGGTGTGGCCTTGGGGACCCAGAGCCGAGAACAAAGTCAAGGGAGCACACCCTCGGGGCGGGGGGAGCAGAGCCTGGCCCCCCTGGGCCAGACTAACATGTCCTGTGGGGCTGTGCTCCCTGGGGACCTCTGACAAGGCTGTCCCTCTGTATTTGGAGTCAGCCAGAGTGGGTGGTCACAGGGCAGGGGTGCTGGTATCTAGGGCCAGGGAGCACCCCAGGACTTTCTGGTGGGACCAGGTCCTACCTACAAAGAGGGTTTCCAGAAGGTGTGAGGGGCCTGGGGGCTTCAGGCCACCCCCTCCCATGTGCCACTGAGGGTCCTGGCTCTCTCAGGATGGGTGGGAGTAGGGGCTTGGTCAGATTCCTCTGACCATCTATCTGTGGAGAATGTCCGGTATGCTCATGACCTCAGCAAGGGAGCCGAGTGTTTGCTTAATGGGATTCCTGGCAGGCTGAGCCAAGGGCACTGGGCACGTGTGTCTGGGCACACACACCTGGGCAAAACCCAGGCCCCCGGGCACACACAGACACGCACAGGTTGTGACATGGCCCCCCTCTCTGGGGTGCCTAGGCTAGGAACCCATGGCCTTCAACTCCCTGGAGCAGGCCGGGGGCCCGGTGGGGCCAGCCAGAGGGGTGAGCCCAGGCGTTGGCATCTGGGTTGGGGAGCAGCTGGGGGAGGGGCCACCACAGGCCCGCTTCAGTCAGCTGACTGGGGCAGGGGAGCTGTGTGGGCCCAAGGGATTGGGACCAGCCCAGGGCCCAGACTGCACTTTGGTTTTACTGCGGCCATTTTCCGGGTGCAAAGGGAGGGCCGAGCATGGTGCCTGGTTGGGAAGTGGCGGGAGGCCCCAGCAGGGCAGGGAGGGTGGGGGGCCCAGCTCCAAGTTCAAATTCCAACTCACAGCCAAGTGACCTTGGGGAGGAGTCGGCTTAAGGCCCAGAGGGAGCTGGGTGGAGCCCTGGAATGGGGGAACCCCTCGGGCCCTGGCTGTGCCCATTGTGGGAGCTGCCTGCTAGGGAGGGCCCCACCTGGTTGGTAAGGAGGAATAAGCCTGGGAAGCCTGGGTCAGGAAGGGGTGGGCTCAAGGTGCACTGGGGAGGCAGGCACGGGGGGGGGGG
>NC_048233.1:90900953-90910545 GCF_002007445.2 Ailuropoda melanoleuca
CCCCCCCCCCCCGTTCTAGGCAGGCACCAGGAGAGGCTTGGGCAGGGCTCCCCAGGGCGGGGGCTGGGGGGAGCCGTGAAGAGGTGGGGAAGGAGAGGCGCCCCCAGCTGGGCCCCGGCTCCCACTGCCGCTGCTGCTGCTGGGGCTGACTACCCCTGGAGTGGGGGCAGAGGTGGTCTGTCGGATGCACCCCAAGCCTGCCTACCGTCCTCTCTGCCACCGGGGACACCCTCATCCGCGGGCGAGGCCCCAGGCCAGCCTGGCCCAGGGAGGAGGAACCTGGGGGAGCCTCAGGCCCCCTGCAACCGAGAACGCAGCCTCCTCCTCCCTGAAACTCCCACACCCCTTGACCCAGAACCTGACCCTACCCTGACGCTTCTCTGGCCCTGGATTCCCTCCTGGGTTACCCAGGAAGTGCCTCCTGAGCCAACCCACAGGGACCCGGTGGCCACAAAGGAGGCCCCAGCCTGTCCCGTGGAAGGGGGTTTGGCGCTTCCAGGGGCAAGAAGAACTCTCCCCCTTCCTACCCCCTTCGCTGGAGGAAGGGGTTCCCTCCACCGAGCCCCAGGGCTGGGAGGGGTCGGCTGATTCAGGTGCCACTGCCTTTAAAATGTCGCTGCGCACCAGCACCGCCCCAGGACCAGGCTGGGCAGACCAGGCCACAGCGGGATCAGGCTCCCGGCCGCGGGTTCCGCGCAGCCCTATGGCACCCCGTTGGCTCCGGCGCCCCGGCTCAGCCCACGGACTCCGGCCAGAGGCCCCAGTCGCACGGCCACCTGGGGAAACTGAGGCCGAGCCAGACCGCCGTCTGACCGCGGGGATTCTGCGTCGCTCCTTGGCCAAAGCGCGGGCGGGTGTCCGGCAGGTCGGGATGGGCTAGGTGGGGACCCGTGGGGCGCTCACCTGCTCCTCGAGGCCCCGCGCCCGCGCTGCCCGTGAGTCCCCTTGTCCGCTCGTCCGTCCGCCCGTCTGTCGGCTCCTTGCCTGGGCGCCGGGGCTCGGCAGCGGGAGGGACGCGCGGCTGGGCCGGGCCGGGGCGGGGCCGCGAGGAGGAACCTGAGCGGCAGGTTAGAGACCCGGGAGCCGGCGGGCGCGGGGGGGGGGAAGGGTGGGGGCGGGAAGAGGACACCCCGCCCCTCCGACTCGGCCCCGCCCCCCGGGGCTCCCTGAGGACGGTCCCCAACGCCCGCCCCGTGGGCCCCCTGGACCCGCAGACCCCACCCCAGAACTGGGGCCCCCGTGGACGGGTAGGCAGATCGGGAGCCCTTCACCCGTGGGGATGTACCGGGCGACCAAGAGGGGCGAGGTTCTAAGATCTTCCCGAGGCAGGCCGCGCTGCACCCCAGCAGCCGGGTATCTCCCAGCCTCAGCTGCCGCAGCAGAGAGAGGGACCTATCCTGGGCGCCAGGCCCGGGTCAGAATCCCCTCCTCTTCGGCTGGCCCCTCTGGTCTCGGGGAGTGCTAGCGTCAGGCTTCAGTCCGTGAGCGGGTGTCAAAGCTATGAACCGAGAGACCAGAGACCCCGCGGTCCTGCGCTCCAAGCTCCCCAGGCAGGAGAGGGGTCTCTCCTCCACAATCTAGGAGATCCCAGTCTTTTTGTGCAGCCCCAGTCCAGCATGGGCACCCCCTGAGGGCTGGGGTTCTGATGGGAGGGTCGGGCTGCCTGTGGGCCCAGGCAGAGAACAGGTATGGGAGGGCACTCCGGGCTGCAGCCCCCTCCTTAGGCCCAGGCCCCACCCTCTTCCCACAGCGTGGGGCAGCCCCTCCTCCTGAACTAACTCCCCCTGCCTCAGCCAGCTGGATGGGGAGGAAGCAGAGAAGGGGCAGAAGGCAAGTCCAGGCAGTGGTGGGCACCCCCAGGCATGTGCAAGGACCCAAAGGCTTTGGCTATTGTTCATGGGGTGGGGTGGGGTGGGGGTAGAAAAGGGTGCATCAGGAGGCAGGGTCCAGAGGGCAGTAGGCTTTTGTTTACCTGGGGCTGACACAGAGCACTTCCTGGGGAACCCCCTGGGGGAATGGAGCCCCCCTGCCCGGGGCAGCTCTCCCCACCTGCTGTCTGCAGCATCACAGGTGAGCTCTCAGAGGTGCTGCAGGAAGTGGCTTTCCTCTCGGGCCCAGCCCTGCCCCTGAGCCCTGGTAAGCCCTGGCTTCCTGGTTCTCTCCCCTACTCCGCTGAGCACCCAGAGAAGGCACGTCGTTCTTCCAGGAGACGGAGCCTGGGCAGGCAGGAAGTGAGAGGGCATGCTCCGAAGGGAGCAGCTGAGGTGGGCACTACTACACTTCTGAAATTAAAGTGATTGTCATCAGACCAGGAGGCAGCAGGGAGCCTCTGGAGACACCTAAAGTGTGGTGTCCTTTGGGGACAGGTGACCGCCACCTCTGCGTGGCCAAAGTGATGGGGGTGTCGGGGCCCAGCCTAGATGCTTGGGCAGGCCCAGGCCACAGGTGTCATGCCGCCAGGGTCTGTGTGGGAACTGGCTGAGCGTTTCCACAGAGAGCAAGTGCACCTGTCCCATCCTTCCCAAGCCCCTGGGGAATGTCCGTGGCGTCAGAGACACTAAGCTCCACCGAACACAGGTGTGCACCAGGCCAGAGCCAAAGCCAGCAGAGGGGAGAACTCCTGCTCCCACTTGCCCCGGAGAAGGACAAGATGGGGGAGGGTACTGCTGTCACCCCTCGCTGAAGCCGTGCCCAGGACGGGCCCTGAGGCCCAGCTTTGCTGACTTTCGGGGGAAGCACTGCTCCCTGGGTTTCTGGGTGAGGCCTGGGTGGGGTGTGCTGCTGGGCTTGTGTGTGGGGGGGTGTGCTTATGTGCATCGAGAAAGAACCCTGGAAGAGGTAGGTGGACTTGGTTAGGAGAAATTCAGGAAGGTACAAACATCTCTTTATTTTGACAATATGGCATACAGAAAATATCTCGATACTCAAACACGTTATTCCAAATGCGGACAAGAGTGTGACACAGACAAACGCAGACAAGTTATAGAGAAAGGAACTCAGAGTCCTTCCAGGAGCCTGGCAGTCTGTGAATGCATGTAACGCAGTACAAACGTTCCTGACGGTTTCCTGAATGAGGCCTGGACACTGGAGCCCTGAAGCCCCAGCGCGGGCCAGTGGCAAGCTGTTCCCCATCACGCTCGCATTCTGTGCCTCCCTCCCCTCAGCGCTGGGGCCTCAGACTAGCTCCCTGCAGAAGCCCCAGGGGGAAAGGGGCCACCGCTGCAAAAATCCCCCCATACACCGGAGCTTGCTGGTTCCTCTGCATTTCTATCTGTTGCAAAGCAGAGCGCACCATCATCTAGGACTCGGCCTGCCGTGAGCCATGGGTCCCAGGCTCCCCACGCCGCCCCGCAGCTCCAGGTGGACCAGTGTGGAAAGCACGGAATGCCGGCAATTGTGTGAGAGGTGCATGGCATCGTGACAAAACGGGTACCACCCTTGCCTGCTCCCCTCGGCCGTCAAGCAGGTTGGCACACCCAAGAGGGAGTCAGCCAGACACGGCCGACCTCCCAGGAGGCAGCTTCTGTCTAGACTGTCCAGCCCCGGGCACCACGTGCCTAGCTGACGAAGGCAGCAATGGCCACCAGCTGCAGGATGGCCTCCAGGCCATGGAGTGCCAGGAGCGCGGCGCTGAGGATGGAGTCTGCCCGCAGCACCAGGGTCTGCCAGAGCAGGAAGTAGGTGGACAGCAGGGCGCCTCCCGCCGTAAGGACCAGGCTGATGGCCAGGGGCACCTCAGCCTCCGTCAGGTTGCCCTTGGTGCCTGGAGAGCAGAGCAGACAGGGGAGTGGGCGCTGGGCTCCGGGGCACCTACCCTGCCCCACGTGTGCCCAGGAGAGCTGCGAGGCGGCAGGGAGGCCGAGCGCCAGTGCATCGCCAGCTCGGCCCTCTGGTTGCAGGGCTGAGGCTTCTGGGAAAAGGTTCTGTTGTGCCCACCGCAGCACTCATGAAACATCAGAAAGCAAAGTGTGACAAGGGGGTGTGTTCTCCCTACTGAGGGTAAAAACCAATCGCAGGATAATGTCTGAATTTTAGCCTCTGGGTCAGTTGTGGGGTGGGAGAGGGAATTTCTTTTTCTAAAAACCATCTCAGTTGCGTTCTGATGCCTTTTCCTAATTCCAAGTGGACTGAGGAGGTTTTGTTTAAAATTGCCAAAAATATTTTACTCTGGGCTAAGGCCAGTTCTGGAAAATGTCATGCACGCTTGTAAAAAACAGAACAAAACAAAACCAAGCCTGAATATTTTACAGACAAATGGGTCAGTCGCAGGAAACGTCGATCCCTGGCTGTTGTAGCTGACCCGGGTGCCCAGCGCCGTCCATCTGCCTTCCACGTGCGTGGGCTCGTCTGTGACAGCAGACGCTGATGGCCCCGCCTGCCCAGTAGGATGCCCAGGAGACTTGCTCCTGCCCCCCAGAGTCCCGAGGGTCTGCTGACAAGGGTGTGCACCTGTTTCCTCACTGCTGATTGGGTGTCGCTGTTGTGTGTGTGCGCAGAACGCACTGACATGCAAGGGGCCTGGGAGCACCAGCTGTCATGGGCTCTACCAGCTATTCTAACGGAGGGAGTGTTTCCTGGACATACTAGCAGAACATGCATGTACGATCCCAGGGTAGGGCACAGATGTGCTGGCGTGTGTGTACCTGTGACTTGGCAGGACGCAGAAGACAGGGCTGGAAGCTGCACCCTGTGTACTGGGCGCTGGCTGGGCTGGACTAGAGGGAAAGCCCATGCTTTTGGAGACTGAATGGGGGGCTGCCTAAGGGCACTTGAATGGCCCTGGAACTGGACTGAGGAGGCTCGGGGAGCCCTCCCACACTTCCAGGCTCTGCTGCCCTGTCGGGGACTTGACAGAACACTCCAGATCCTTCTCCAGACTGCAGAGGTCAACAGAAGGGGAAGGAAGGAGGTGAGGTGGATACCCTGGGGCTCCAGTCAACTGGCTCAGTCGGGTTGTGATCTCGGTGTTGTCTGTCACCCTGCGGCTTCCACAGGATAGGCTTCCAAGTGGAAGCGTCTCTCCCAAGGGTGCTGCCCGTGTTGCCTGCCTCTTGAATAAAACTTCTGAATAAACTTATTAATACTGAATGACCTTGTAAGGGGAGGCTTGCAAAGCAAGTGGCTAAGTGGTTGACATCAAAAGTGTCTCTAAGAACCACGCTATACAGGGATGAAGGTTCAGCGGTTCCCAGCATGTAAGCTAGTATTTCTGTGATCCTACGTACTGTATGGTTTTCAGTCAACTCACCAAGATACAACCGAGTCACTTCCAGAATCCCCATCAGAAGCAGCAGAGTCAGGTCGAGGACCAGGTAAGGATGAGGATAACTGAAAACCTGACCTGGAGAACAGTGGGCAACAGAGCAGAACTCCAGTTATCGGGGGGGCGGCGTGCAGCAGCAAGGACACCCTCCCACGTGCCTTTGCGTTTAAGACTCACTTTTATACACAACCATCAGGAGTGTAGCTAGGAAATACAGGGCGTGATATGCCCCACTCAGATAGAGCAGCACTTGCAGAGACACGGACGAGAGCTGGCCAGCGGTTAAGGACTCGCGGGCCTAGAGACGGGCCCTGCCCACGCATCCACGCTGGGGCGCACGCCCTGCCAGGTCTTCAGAGCTGCACCTGCAG
This sequence comes from Ailuropoda melanoleuca, assembly GCF_002007445.2. NCBI lineage: Eukaryota > Metazoa > Chordata > Mammalia > Carnivora > Ursidae > Ailuropoda > Ailuropoda melanoleuca. The sequence goes on from NC_048233.1 coordinate 90,906,588, forward strand.
GTGGCCAGGGGTGGGGGGGTTCTACCCATACTCCTCTGGTGTCACAGGAAATGTCCTTCCTAGCCTGGAACAGGAGAGCTGGGTGTGTCCCTGGTGACTGCGCGCAGGATGGCCTTGGAACACCAGGCTTCCTTGGGGGCATCACCCTGACTGTGGCCCAGGTTACTAGACAGCAAAGAATGACTTTTTTTTTCATTTTCTTCAAAGAAAATATATTCTCTTTGTGCAGTTAAATGTCTACTAACTTTCCTGAGCACTGTACACTTGTAAAATGAGTCTGTAAGTATTCAAAGTGAGGGGTCTTCACTCTCTTGCTCCAGGGGGCCTGGCGGGAGGCAGGCAGCCACCCAGTCAAGGTGCAAGGCCAAGAACGAGGGTGATGGAGCCAGCACGCCCCACTGAAGTCCTATCAACTCCCTAAATCTGTTAGTGACTGTCTCTCCCACTTAAAAGTGGAATTTCTACTCAGAACTTATAGAAAGGGTGTACGTGGGGGTTTAAAGGAACAAAAAGCAGGAACTCAGAGCTGCCTTCATGCATCCAGCCAATGAGCCCTCAGGTGCCGTCCTGTGAAGGCCTGGGCCTGAGGCCAGCTGAGGGACAGGGGACACAGCAGAAGGATACCACCACGGAGGAAGCTCTCCCTGGAAAAGAAAGCATATAGGTCAGTGAGGCCCCAGGTCCCACCTGGGTGCTTACCTGGGCCATTTCCAACACTGACAGAGGGTCCCGGCTTCACTCTTTTCTCCCACATGTGCGGAAAGAAGCCAACTTTATCTGGGCCTGCAGCTAGGTCCCTTCCTATCACCTCTGCCTCTGTCCCTCTGAGGAGGACCTGCCGTCTGCTTTTCAGAACCCGAGGCTGGAAGACAGCGTGTCCTCGGGAGCTCAGCAGTGGGGAGGAAGCGAGGCCTCTATCCACGGCTGAGGTCGGGGCAGCGAGGACAGGCAGATTTCTGCTCCTCCGCCAGGGAAGGGGAAGGCCCTGGGCACCAGCAGACAGCAGCTTTTCTCCTCCTCTGTGCTTTCTGCACGTTTACCTCGGGGATGTAATTAGAGGAGAACTTTTTCTGATTCAGGGTACAGATCTGTTGTTTTCTTTGTTTTTGTAATTGATGATAGTTACTTGCTTTCCTCTAGAATTTTATACATTGCCCCAAATCTCACTCAAATAATAATTTCCTACAGCAGCAATCCAATTTCTTTCCATGGTGTCTCTTGGACCTTCTCCCACCCCACAGCAGGTACGTGTTTCCGCTCATCCTGAGATGACAGCCTCTCTGCCCATGAAATGGTCTTCAGAACCCGAGGTTTTGAGTTTGAAGGATCCTTGACTAACTCTCTGACTGAACTGCCCTGGCCAAGAGGCTCACACTAGTGGCACATCTGTGACATGTAGAAACATCAGTAATAGTTTAGAATTTGGCAAACAGACCCTTCAGAAGGAGACTTGAGCTATGTTGACCAGCAGCAAGCAAGACAGCGATGTGAACCATCTGTCTGTCTTCTCTCCAATTCCACTTTCCCTTACACCCCAAGGGGGCAGGAGAGAAACTCTCAGCCTTGCTGAGTTTTTGTGGGGACATCAAAGCAGATTCGGGCCTTCTGTGTAGTCTCGCTGGGGCAGGGTCTTAAATGGTCAGTACGGGGAATGAGTAACAGATTCAGGGCTCAGCATCCAAGAGAGGCAGCACATGCAGGGAGCCGGTAGCCGCAGGGAGCAGGGAAGCCGAGCGGAAACCTGATCCGTTCTTTTCCAGGCCCTAGCTAACCTAGGCTGCCTAGATACTTGCCATTATTTGGGTGGATTTCACATTAATTGGGGTTTTCCTCCCTTTTGATTCTTCTCTTGAAGGTTGGCTTCAGACAATTCAAATCTATTTGCCCGCCAACCATTGTCATAGGTCAGAACTGTGAGGGCTCAGGAACAAAAAATGTATAAAAACCTTACGTGATGTGGGGTTTAAATAATTAACATTAAAGGTGGCTACAATCAGATGAGCTGTTCTGTGGATTTCATTCTAAGTACAGCCCTGGCTTTTAGGACCTAGCATTTTTGGTCAGTGAGTTACTGTAACCACGCGAGGCCGTGAACAGGTGTTTAAAAAATTCATGTGGAAGTACGGACAGATGCTCCCCCGAGGTGATACACAGGGTGTGCACAGAGCTGCTGTTCTGGCCCGAACTTCCTTTCACCGAATGCAGACACGCCTCATTGCCAGTGGCCTCCCACAGGTCTGGCGATCTGGAGCCCTCAGGGATGGCTCTGAGTCAAACGTGCAGACAGCACAGACCTCAGCTCCCCCCCTCCTCTCTGCCCTCCAGCCAGTAACAGCCGCGCAGGACGGAGGCGGGAAAAGCGGGCTTTTGCGTCCAGAGTGGACGCTAACCGAGACAAAGGTACCTCGGAGCCCAGAGCAACACAGCCGCCTCCCACTCACGCACTTTCTTTTCACGACACGTGTGCACACGACAGCTGTCACGGCTGCTGAGAGCTCAATGCTGTACATGGCGCGGCGACGGCGGGGACCCTGGTGGCCCGGGCAGGATCGGCACCAGCAGGGGCAATCCCACCGGCAGGTGCCACCACACCCCGGCTGAGCCCGGCATTCGCACAGGAGCTCTGTCCTGGACACGAAGCTGCCGGCGACTGCGACAGGGTGAGCCCGGGCCGTGACAAGCTTCCGCCCTGGCCTCAAGGCGCACGGGCCCGTCGCTCTCTGGAGCGTGCAGCTGCCGCGGCCGGCCACGGTCCCCGGCGCACTCGGGGCGCAGCGCCCGGGGCCCACCGCAGCGTGCACGCGGCCCCACCCCCCGCGGGCCGTGCACAGCCGGGCGTCTGCGCCGAGCGGGGCGCCGGCCATGGGAGGGCAAGAGGCGCCCAGCGGCCCGGGGCCGCACCCCGCCGACACTCAAGACGGCCGAACAGCAACGGCTGGGAGCCGCTCCAGACCCGTCCGCCTTTCCACCACCAGAAAGAACCAGACCTGACCGAAACCGTTTCCCGGGATGATCTCCACCCCCTCCCGCCCGGGGCCCCAGCCCAAGCCGCGGGCCGCACGGCGCGGCGCTGTCCCGAGACCCTCGCGGCCCGCCCCCAGGCCCCCCGACAGCTCCCCAAAGCGTCAGCCCCAGGATTTTACCTCGCCGGGCGGCAGCCATCTTGGCGCCCGGCCCCGCCCGCCGAGTCCGCCGCGATCCCAGCAGTCTCTTGGCTCCGCGCTATTCGCGTCCCTTCGGCCATTTTCGCTTCTGCTCCCGAAGGGGCCCGACCGCGCCGCGCTTCGGGAGTTGATTCCGATCCGCGGCCGAGGCCCGTTCAACCTGTCCGGCAGCGCTCGGGCACTTTCGTACAAGAGGAGGCGGAGAGCCGAGGCTCGGGAGTATTCGGGCTCGGCGGCGTTCGGGTCTGTTCGGCTCCGCCTCGGAAGGACTCGGCTCCCTCTCGCGGCGGGAGCGGGCGGAGCCTGCGGCGAGAGGTTCTCTGGGCCGGGCCGCGCTGCGTCGGAGGCCGGCGAGATTCGGTCCTTCAGTCGGCGACCCTGTTGCGGGGGCGACGGGTGGCGCAGGCCTCCTAGGCGCTGAGTTGGGGTAGCGCAGAGCCGCTCGGAAGGCCTCGTGCCGCCTCGGGCCAATTCGGACCGACTCGGCTCTGCACTTCGGGCCGCTTCGGCCCTCCTCGGTTCCGGACTCTTGGCCGTCGGCAGGACTCGACTGGGCCGCTTCGTGCCGGTTCGGCCCCTGTTCGGGCGGCCTCGGCTCGGCGGGGCGGACGGCTTCGGGCAGACTCGGCTCGTCTCGGCTCGAGTCGGGCGGCCCTGCTCGCGCGGCGCGCTTCGGGCTCCGTCCCGGCCTTCGGGCGGCCCCGGCCGGCGCCTTCGGGCGGGCTCGGCGGAGTCCGGATGGAGGACTCGGACTCGGCCGCCAAGCAGCTGGGCCTGGCCGAGGCGGCGGCGGT
>NC_048233.1:90910645-90939052 GCF_002007445.2 Ailuropoda melanoleuca
CTGAACACATGCCTCCTGCAGGCCTCACACCTCCCTCGTGTGCCCCGACGTTCCTGCACGCCTGCGCATGGCGCCAGCCTGGCCCTGCCCAGCGGGCACAGTTACCGCACATGCTTCCCAGACCTCTTTACCTTGCTCCAGCCCCGTTCCCCCCAGGGAAGCACTCTGCGCTCCTTCCAGAAACTTCTTGACACCTGCCTCTTGCCCTGCTGTCCTCTCTATCTCTCCCTGGTGCTCGTGACCCTGGGGGCTGGGGGAGTAGGGGCGTGGGGATCAGACATGGATCCTGCCCCGGTGGAGCCTGAGGGTGGGTGTGTCAGGTCACCTGGAATCCTAAGGGCCAGTTCAGGGGTGACCTGAGAGCTGGGGAGCAAGACGGTGCTCACCCAGCTTGGGAGCAGAGGTCAGCATCGTGCTTTGACTCCTCAGATTGCCCTCCTGGTCTGTCCCCCAGACCTCCTGGTCTGTCTCCCCAGACTGCCACCCCGAAGATGGTAGAGGCTTTCCTAGGTGTTGCGCCCCGTCCTAACAGGGAGCTCCCCAGTGGCCCTGGAGGCCTCCGAGGACTTAGAGTTGTGTGTGGGAACCCTGGCAGATGTCATCGTGTTGTTGCACTTTCCCCTAAGGAGCCTCCCAGGTTTGGGGACTGGCCAGCAGCCTCCTGGGTCCTGGTGGTCCTGGTCACTCCAGGTGTTCAGTCGGCCCTCAGGTGCAGGCCAGGTCCTGCTTGCCCCAGTGCCGCTGGTGTGCGTGGTCTGCGTGGGGTCCTCACAAACGAGGGGAGAAGGCTTTGTGGCTGTTAGAGCCTTTGCTTCTTGTTGCTAAACTGGTTTAACGTTGGGATTTTGGACCATGAAGTTTTTCTTCAGTTTTTTGTGCTTTTTGCATATGTTTTTTCTGAATGCAGAAAAGAAATGTGATACCATTCATCACAGCCTCAGAGAAATGAGTTGTTTTTCCTGCAAAATTTTATAGTTGTGTTTTTGCATACAGGAAAGCACTACAACTTTTCTCTTACAAGTTCCTGAGGTCAGGTAATTTCCAGGTGGAAGTAACTCAGCGGGACGTGTTGCCTCCTCTGGGCAGACAGCTGCTTGGCTGAGTCCATTGTGTTCAGGCAGGAATTTCCTCGGCACTCCTGAGGTGTGGCCTAGGGGAGGACACAGATGGGGGACAGGTGCTTCAGTGCCGTTTGGGGGGCACTGGCTTAATGGAATATGCAGGACTCTTTCACCAGTGTTTGTGGAGCACTTCCCCTGTGCCAGAGGCTGCCCCAGGCTCGGGGCTCTAGAGTGCTGTATGAGCCAGCCCCAGAGCAGGAAGGAAAGCCTCAGCAGCAGGCAGCGAGCAGGAGAGGGGGAGGTGGAGGAGAAGGACGACCAAGGGACCTGAGCCTTCCCTGTGCTGACCTGGAGAAGGGGGCCGGGAAGGGAGGGAACTGTGTGTTTGTGACACAGCCGGTGTCTGATCACAGGATGATCACAGGATACGCGGAGCCTTGGTGTGTGATTTTCTCCTAGAAGGAGGCAAGAAGCCCAGGGGTGGCTTAGTGGGAGCGCGGCGGGGGCGGGTTTTCACCGCAAGTGAAAGCCTCTAACGCCGGGAGCCTTTCCTCTCCCTTTTTCTGAGACCCAGGTCACCTAGGCTCTGATCTAGAAGTGTTGAGTGAGCACTTAGTGTACAAATGTTGAGAGTCCCTTGGTTGGAAGTGCAGATGCCTGATGAAGAGACGCTGTTTTCGGGGCCCGTGTGGGAGGCCCCCAGCTCTGACGGTGTGCTGAGTCAGGCTCCTGTGTTGCAGAGGTGACCACGGTGACCGTGGCCAACGTGGGCGCCTCCGCAGACAACGTCTTCACCACGTCCGTGGCGAATGCCGCCTCCCTCTCAGGACACGTTCTGGTAAGCTGCCCTGCGAGCACTTTTCCCCAGACCCCAGAGCACATCTTTCCTAAGCCTGACTGCCCCAGAGGCCTGCTCTGGGTTCCCTGGGTGCCCCGAGGAGTGTGGCTGTGCTCTGCCCTCAGGCTGTGCTCTTGTCTCCCAGTGCTTGCCAGATGACCGCACAATGGGAGACTCTCCTGGAGCTTTGCCACAGCTATTAGCTATGGTTTCTTTCTAGCCTTGATCACACAGTTGGGACACTATAGCCTGGGAAGTAAAGTTACTATCGTTGGCATGGCAACAAACAGAAAACTCACGCTATTACTTATACTAGCAGACTACAGGTTTCAGAAACTTGGTTTATTTCTTAGGGTGTCAGAATGCATACGAGTTGATAGCCAAGGTGATAATTTCGTGCTTCCAACTAGTCTGTCCTTCCCAGCAGCAGATTCTGGTTTGTCCCCTTTTCTAGAAGGGACTGGAGCCAGAGGGTCAGGGAGCTAGGGTGCAGCCCCCTGGGTGCGATGCTGGCAGCAGGCTCTGAGGACAGGGAGACCTGCAGACTTAGTGATCCTGTGGGAAACTGACAAGGAGCTGGGTCTCAAATATCTGTATATTCTCATTGGCCTTGATAAGGAAGATATTTTTGTGATTCTTAAATGGACACAAAATATTCCCTTTTTCCAGTAGAGAGTTGCGTGTTTTCACGATCAGACACGAGCAGCGTTGACACGCTTACAGAGGCAATGACCCTCCAGGTGTCTGCGCCCAGGCCTGGGTGTGTATGCAGGTGTGTGTGTGCTCCCGCGCGTGCTCATGGGGTGGAGGTCCCTCGACTCCTCGATGAGCTGGTATTCACTTCCCCTGATTTGATTTTCAGATGTAAGGACAGGTCTTTTCACTTTGCTTCGTGGGTTCTGTTCTCACCATGAAAACATCAGAGCACCCCAAGATGTTGGGTTTGAACAGGCTGCTTGGAGTGAGTGTCGTCTACCCCAGGGCTGTCTGGGCAAAGCCTTGAGAGTTTGTTTACCAGAGCCCTGTGAGGTGTGCGCCTAGGGTCAGTGAGGGCAGGAGAGGGGCATCTGATCACCCAGGGAGCAGGGCAGTTTGCAGGGCGAGGCCAGACCGGCCCAGAGGATGTAGATGCTGTCACAGTAGCCGCTGGCCACCGTGGGCACGTATGTGAGCAGTGCAGTTGGGGAGGGCCTGGTGTCTGGTGGCCATCGGTAGAGCTGTGCGTGGGGCACGGGCATGAGAAGGGAGTCCTGCCCCAGACCCCGGCTGTAACTGTGGACTTGGTCTCCCAACCCTCCCTAGAAACCTGTGAACTTGCAGAGGCTGCTCAGATAGACGTGAGGGCACTTCCTGTTTCCAGGGTGTATCTGTGGGACGTGTTGATTCGTTCACTTCGGCAGGTGATTGTGAGCATTCGCTCACGGCCTGCAGACAGAGCATTGTCTTTCTTGCTCTCGGCTCTGTGTTTAGGTGTTTTAGGGGTGTCTTTTTTTTTTTTTTAAGATTTTATTTATTTATTTGACAGAGAGAGAGGAAACACAAGCAGGGGGAGTGGGAGAGGAGGAAGCAGGCTCGCAGCGTAGGAGCCTGATGCGGGACTCGATCCCATAACGCCAGGATCATGCCCTGAGCTGATGGCAGACGCTTAACGACTGAGCCACCCGGGCGCCCCTAGGGGCGTCTTTGAGAGAGGCCCTGGAAGCCCGGTCGGGTGCCCTTGTTGGTATGGTTAGCAAGGACCAGGCGACAGGCCCTGCAGCTGCTGTCTGAGACGTTCTTTCTTCCAGTCTGGCAGGACGGCGCTGCAGATCGGGGACAGCCTGAACACTGAGAAGGCCACGCTGATTGTCGTGCACACGGACGGGAGCATTGTGGAGACGGCCGGGCTGAAGGGGCCAGCTGCTCCGCTTACGCCAGGTGCTGCCCGTTCTGCTCAGGCTTTCCTGAAAGAGTGCAGCCGAGCGCTTGCGGAGTTCACTCTGGGATTGGCTTATTTAGTTTTGTGGTAAACTTGCAATGGAAATATTATTGTTTGAGTAGAGAAAGTGGGATTTTCCAGGCTGAGAAGTTGCTGCCCAGGGTGGAAGGGGACTGCCACGTTGGGGTGGTAGTGGGAGAACCCACCGTTAGAGTCCAGGAGGTGCTTGTACTTACCAGTTATGCTGGGCATGTCCCGTGTCTCTTATTTTCAAAATGCTTCCTTTGCCCAAGGCCCTCAGTGTCCTCCAAGTCCTGCGGCTCCCGGTCAAGAAAGAGGCGGAACCAAATACAACTGGGACCCCTCAGTGTACGACAGCGAGCTGCCCGTGCGCTGCCGGAACATCAGCGGCACGCTGTTCAAGAGCAGGCTGGGCTCAGGTGAGGTGGCGCAGGGCCCCGCTGCCCGGGGTGCAGACGTGCCCAGCCTCTGGCAACCCCACCGTGCGCAGGCCCAGTGGGCCGCAAAGACACGGGTGCTAGTGAAACAGGCTGGGGTTGCAGCCCCTGGGCACTAGAGCTGAGGGTGTGGTGGGGACTCATTGAGAAGACATAGTGACCAGTGGAGGAGGGAAAGTGAGGGGAGATGCAGGCCTGGAATGCACTCCCTAAGTTCCCGGGTCAGCCTGGGGACCTGTAGGCAATGGGGACCCACCCCCATTCTGGGAGTGGGACAGATGTCTTGAGCTCCACGGGAGCCCGTGTTGGGCTTGTGGTGCCTGTGGATGGTGAACAGAGAGCTAAAGTAGGCAGGCGTGGCCTNTGGGGGGGGGGGGGGGGGGGCTGTCCATGGGAGGGGGTGAGATCACGCAGGCCCAGGTGCTTGCGGAGCACCTGTGGAGGAGCGAGGTGGGAGGCAGGGAAGGAGAGGAGGGGGACCTGGCCACTGTCAGCCAGCGGGGCTGCTGTGGCAAGCAGTGCCTTCACTCTGCTGGTCCTGTGTGTCATTTCAGGAGGCCGGGGCCGATGCATTAAACAGGGGGAGAACTGGTACAGTCCGACTGAGTTTGAAGCCATGGCAGGAAGAGCCAGCAGTAAGGACTGGAAGAGAAGCATTCGCTACGCGGGCAGGCCATTGCAGTGCCTCATTCAGGTGCCCTGGGTCTTAGCAGGAAGCTTGAAGATGTAACAGGAGTGTCTCCCAAGGCCTAGGCTGTGGGGCTTCCCTGGGCCTCTGCGCCCTGTGGCGGGGCCACAGAACACAGTCACGCAGACGCCTGTGGGTCCTTTACCCCGTGGATGTGTGGCCCTGGGCTAGGCCCCAGCCTGCTTTTGCCGGTGTTTCACACAAGACGGTGATGGTATTGTTGGGAGCACGTGAGGCAACACAGGAGCTCCGACTCAGGAGCGTGCCCTTTTCAGAAGCCTAACTTCCCTCTGCCTCAGTTTACTCATCACACGAGGAGAGGGCTTCTAACTGCTCTTTCCAATGTAGTGCTTTGGGTGTTGACCAAGAAATAATGCCTGTAGAATCTTTTCACCTCCTGGAGGGGAAGTGGTGGATCCTGCCACCGATAATGGCCTTGAATAGAAGTGTGGGGGAGAGAAGTTTCTGGAAGTGACAGAGTGTTAACTCCTTAGTGGCAGAGCTAGGTGCCCTCCTCTAGCACTGATGGTTCACACGGAAGGCCGGCTTTCTCACGCACCACGGGACTCTCTGAATTTCAGGACGGGATCCTAAACCCTCATGCTGCCTCTTGCACCTGTGCCGCGTGCTGTGATGACATGACCTTGGTGAGTCACCAGGAAGTGACCGGCCGCCAGGCTCGCTCAGCGGCTCTGTTTGCTCACGGGCACTTCCCACCCTCAGCTCCCTGCTCCTGTGCCCTGTCCTGTCCTCCTCCTGCCGTGCACGCAGCTCTAGGGCTGTGTGTCCCTGTGTCCCTGGTGCCCCACAGCTTAGCTAGGGGTTGTTACCAGTTTCTCACTCAAATTCTGCTTTTCAGACATTACTCTGATGCCTCGGGTGATGCACGAGGCTGGCCCCGCACGGTGGTCAAAGCATGTTGAAGGGGACTTGTCTGAACAACAGAAGGCTCCTGTAACGTCACCATCGTAACCCCAAAACCAGACACAGCTTTCTTTTTATGGTTATAAGAAGTATATACATGTTGTTTTATATTCTACATATTTTTAACATTATTTCATAAAAATACTACATTGAAATTATTATAAGGAGTTTGTAATGTCTTTTGAAACATTCCTTTATCCTAAATCCTTAACAGTTTCAAAAAGAATAACTTTTTCATTGATTTTAACATATCTTGCTGTATAGCTTTCAAAAACGTAGTACTGATTTGTAACGTATGAACATCCCAGTATTCAGCCTTCCTTAGCGTTGCATTCTTGTTTAAAATATTTTCAAATTTTAAAAGCTGCTTAATGAGATTTCCTGATTTTTTTTTTTTAAAGATTTTATTTATTTATTTGACAGAGATAGAGACAGCCAGCGAGAGAGGGAACACAAGCAGGGGGAGTGGGAGAGGAAGAAGCAGGCTCATAGTGGAGGAGCCTGATGTGGGGCTCGATCCCAGAACGCCGGGATCACGCCCTGAGCCGAAGGCAGATGCTTAAACCGCTGTGCCCCCCAGGCGCCCCGAGATTTCCTGATTTTATTTTGATTACTTATCTGGTTATTAGAAGATATAAAAGACCATTTAATTGGAGAGACATCATGTTCTTGGGTGGAAAAACTAAATATTCTAAAATTGTCTAGATGTATAGACTAAATGTGATTCTAGTGGAATCAACAATGGGATATTTTTGTGAAAATTAAATGACTTTAAAGTTCGCCTGGAGAAACTAGTAGTGAGATTCTCGGGGATCTTGTAGAGAGAAAAAGAGCTACGGGAATTCATTCCATCTGCAAGTTTAGAATACTTGGTAGAATTATTTGCAGTTGCTCCAGAATGCTGAAATACACATAAATCTGACAGAGCATGTACTGAATCTGTACACGGAAACCTAGAAAATGCCGTAGAGAGAAATGGGGGAAGACCTGGGACAGATGCGCCAGGGCTGTGGGGTGGAGGACGGGGCCGGAAGGCGCCGTTTCTTCCCACGGTGTTCTGTAGGCTTCACGTGGTTCCTATCATAATCCCAGCGGGGTTCTGTGGAGCTTTAAACAAGCTGACTTTAAAACGTGTATGGAAAGGGAAAGGAAATAGCACAGCCGAAGCAATTTTGAAAAAACGACTAAAATTTGAGAAGTGCAGCACACGCCAGCTAAGCCCCGTTCCGCAGCTGCTGTCGTGAAGACGTGCGGTGTCGGTGAGGCAGGAGGCCCCGTGTGCACTCATGCGCGAGCTGCTGGCACAGCTGGACGGCCGTGGGCCTAGAGACGCACCTTGGCCTCAGCCTGGCGCCTTATATACAAATGACTTCAAAATGGATCACAGGTCCAGATTTATCCAAAACCTAGGAGTCACATTCATGGAAGAAAACAGGAGAACTTCATGTCCTAGGGTTTCTCAGACGTGAAGCCAAAGGCACGATCCATAAACTAAAACTTGGTGAAACAGACTTGCATGTTCTAACACTCTAGCTTCCACTTCAGGGACTGTAGTGTGAAGACCCCTGTGCACCTGTTCACTCCTGCCTCCTTCCAGCTCTATGTGGAGGGAGACCCACTCCCTGTCCCCTCAGCACTGGGACTGGCAGCACAGCAGCATTTCCCATGCCCGGCCCTGGCTCTGAGTTGCAGAAACTAAATTTTGGGCATGCGTGACCGAGATATCCGGGGTGCCCTTCCTGCACCCAGCCTCTCTCAGAAGGTGGAGGCTCCACCTGGGCGTGGCAGGGCAGGAATACCGTGCCCCAGCATCCATGCCCCAGCCTGCTCCCAGTGTGGAGGTCCATGCCACAGGAGGCAGGCTGAGACCAGAGGCTCTGCCCCTACCCAGAGCCCTGCCGCTAAAGCAGGGCTGTTGCTCTGATAGATGCGAGGACCGTTCCTGCCCCCAGCTCCGGAGCAGTGCTGTATGGACACGAGCCATGAAGACAGGCTGGCAGCGCATGAGAGCACCAGGCTAAACCAGAGAACCAGGGAAAACCGCAGCTCAGAAGAGTCCTGGGATAAGAACAGACCTCAAAGATTTGTCTCAAAAACTCCCCACTAAGGAGCCCTAGTGCGACTGGAATCAGACAGTGGAGCAGTTTATGCCTCGGGTGTTGCTGGAGCAGGAGAGCAGCCAGCTGGAAGCAGCACAGCGCCCCTGCCGGGCGGGACTCCACCATGTGGGACTCGCTGGTGGGACTCCCCCGGTGGGACTCTGCCGGGTGTAGCCAGGTCACTAGGCCCATGAGCAGCGGCAGGAAGCCCTGCAGAGAAGGAGTCAGTCTCAGTGTTGCTAGAGTACGTCACCTAAAATGTCTGTCTTCCAACAAAAAGTTGTAAGCCACCCTGCAGAAAACGCGCGGCAGACCCGGCCGAGATGTCGCTTTGGCAGGCCCTCCCGGTGCCCTGAGTTCACAGACCTGAGGGCACCCATCTGAAGAATCCACGGAAGAGGTCTCAGTTGCTCAGATGGCCACCACCGAACACCACAGACAGGCGGGGGCTTTGGCCCCAGAAACCGGTTTCTCACAGGCAGAGCCCTTGGGCGGCAGGCGGCAGTGCTGTGCGCACACATGGCAGAGGGAGCGAGCCCCTGGACCCCTCAGGTCAGGGGCCCCCGTGACCGCATTTACGCTTGGTTGCTGCCGACTGCAGAAACAGCCGCTGGGGGCCCGGCCTCCATGTGTGCTCTGTGCAGAGCAGAAGGGAAGATGGCTGTGTCTCCACACGTGGGGAATCCCCTAAGGAGACAGAAATTTCAGAAAGGAACCAGCTGGAAATTCTAGAATTGAAAAACAGAACACCCAAATGAAAAATTGCATGGAGGGGCCCGCAGCTGTGAGCCTGCGTTGGTTCCCAAGGGTCTCACGCCCCCCGAGCATGGGGACGTCCAGCGAGATGGTCTGGCCCTCGGGGTCTGCAGCCGTCAGTCCCCACTGTGCCTTGTGGATCTGCTCCGTGCTCGTCACCGTCTCTTCTGTGGTTGCTGGTGTGTTGAGGTCCCCTGTAGTTGGTGACCACAGGGCCTTCTTCCTGCTGGAATGTTCTCTTCTTTCGGGCAGGGCGCTCTTTCTCCTTAAGTTAGTCCCCGTTTGCTTTCTGTCCCCTTGCAGTTCCTAAAAATTCCGTATGTTGATGTTGCTTTTTCTTGTGTTCCAACAGTGTTATTCACACATTCTTTTAAAAAGCATTTTCTGTCATTGTAAGGAATTTGGGGCCTGAAGAGAGGTTGGTCTTCGCACCTTCCGCCATGATGAGCCTCGCTCTGCCCCTGGTGGAGGAGGGAGGCAGGCGGGTGGCTGCATCGCAGTGGGGCGTGGGGCAGCTCCGTCCTCCCCTCACTGTGCCTCTTCCCACAGAGCGGTCCGGTCAGGCTCTTTGTCCCCTACAAAAGGCGCAAGAAGGAGAACGAGCTGCCCACAACCCCCGTGAAGAAGGAGCCCCCCAAGAACATCACGCTGCTTCCCGCCACAGCTGCCACCGCCTGTGAGTTTGAGTGAGGCGGAGCCGCGGCACCTCTGACCTCCGACCCCTGGGGCTTGTCTCGCTGTTCAGCGTAGGGGACACCCTCGGGGGGCTCCCTTATCTCCGTGGACCCCTTTGCGTGTGCCCACACGTATTCCTAATGAAACGAACCCAGAGCAGCTCCTCCTTGGCGGGGCATCCGCGTGAGCACTGTCCCAGTTGTCTCGCAGATGGGAGGATGGAGGGAGAGTCTGTGTTTGAAGCACAGAATGGGCAGCAGGGGTTTACAGAGTGGGGCAAGGCTGCCCCGGGGGACAGCGCATCAGCAGTTAGCACCTGTGCTGGGTGCCCGCGGAGGCTGTGGCCTCGCACTTGCAGCGGCGGCCCCGCAGCGCACGCTGGGGGAGTCGGGCAGCGCCAGGCGACGGGGGAGCAGAGTGCCGCGGGTTTACGCTTTACGGTTTGTTTCCCGACGAGGCCGTTCAGATGTGAGCAGGGTGTCGCAGAGAGTGGGTCCCCTCCGAGGTGCAGAGGGTCCCTGGTCTCTTCCGGCCCTTGCACAGGTGTTTGGGGTGTGTGCCGGCCCGGGCTTTGACCTGTGCTGTGGGCGAGCCGGGTGGTAAAAAGTGCTTCTGCTTTTCCAGTCACCGTGACCCCCTCAGGACAGATCACTCCCTCGGGCGCGCTGACCTTTGACCGGGCGTCCACCGTGGAGGCCACCGCTGTCATCTCAGAGAGCCCAGCCCAGGGCGATGTCTTCGGAGGAGCCACCGGTGAGTTGTCCTCAGCACCTGCCCCGCGGGCTGCACGTGTCACCCCTGTTGACCTGGGGCGCGGTGGCGGCAGCCAGGAGCAGGGGCTTTGGATTGGCGGGTGCGGGAGGACGCCGGGCGGGCCTGCAGGGGTGCAGGTTGATTGGTGCCGCAGAAAGTGCTTAGAGTTTGCCGACCCCTGCTCTCGACCAGCCACGCAGTACAAGCCCCTGGGACCACAGTGTGCTGGTAGGTCCTCCCGGAGCCACGGCCAGAAGGTATGGAGAGACGTGGCTGAGACTAACGTTTGTACTGAACTTCATGTCGCCCGGTGTACCCCAGCATCTCCGCCATCCCGACTCCCCCCGGGGGCGGTGCAGCTGGAAACGCTTGGAGGTGTTCGATCTGCAGCCACAGCCAGGTCAGCAGGCTGTCTTGTCCCTTTTGTCCCCGACAGTACAAGAGGCAGGTGTGCAGCCCCCGTGCAGAGTTGGCCATCCGGAGCCCCACTATCCGGGCTACCAGGACAGCTGTCAGATCGCACCATTTCCAGAAGCCGCGTTGCCAACATCTCATCCCAAAATAGGTTGGTTTGAGGAAGTTCCCGCACTTGCAGGCTGGTATCCTCAGAGTTGCTCATTAGGACAGAATTTTTAAGTGAAGTAGGTTTTATTTGGGTTTTTCCTATTGACACGCTAGACTGGGGGCTGGTGGAGTCTGATCCACTGCCCGTGTCTGTGAACGCGCTGCGATGAGAGCTTTGCCCACCTGGTCGTCCCCGTGCAGTGTGGTGGCAGACGGCCCCGTGGAGACCGGAGCTGCTGCCGGGATTTGCAGAGGGAGGCTGTGCTCTTCCTCCATCCTGCCCGCGAGGGCGCGCGCTCCCTACAGTCGGCCGGCGTCTCCAGGGCCGGCACGGAGCGCTCAGTGTCCACGAAACGTGGAAGGACCAGTGCTGGCATCGCTCCGGGTCCAAAACCTAATCATGATATCATGCCGCACGTGTGTTTTGGCTTTGATGTCTCACTTAGCCACACGTTTTGGACACGTTGCCGTGTCAGTACTCTGTTTTCAAGGGGGCTTCGTGATCCCAGCTGGCAGGTGGGTGTGTTTTTTACATTTTAGCCTTTATTTTATTTATTTTTTTTAAAGATTTTATTTATTTATTTGACAGAGATAGAGACAGCCAGCGAAAGAGGAAACACAAGCAGGGGGAGTGGGAGAGGAAGAAGCAGGCTCACAGCAGAGGAGCCTGATGTGGGGCTCGATCCCATAACGCCAGGATCACGCCCTGAGCCGAAGGCAGACGCTTAACCGCTGTGCCACCCAGGCGCCCCTACGTTTTAGCCTTTAGAGATGATGTGGCCACATGGAAACTCATCCTAGCGCTGCAGACACGCTACCTTCTCGTTCGCGAGCGCTTGCTTCATTAGTTCCTCCCCCTACCTCCCTGTCCATGCCTCCCGCATGTTGGGGGCTTTTGTCCTGGAAAGCTGAGTGCTCACCGCTCTGGCGGTGTCCCTGCCCACGGGCCCTCCCAGCGGACAGGTGGGACGTGTGCACACGGGTCCCCAATCCTGGCATGCGTGTCGAGGGTCCAGTTCCCATCCAAACCACAGGGTCCTCCCAGTTTCCTCCTTTCCGTCTTTGTAGTGTCGTCCTCCCTCCTTGAGAAGCCTGATGTCGCGTCCCCCCTAATGAGGACCGTGTGTGTGGTCACAGATGTCAGGGAGGACTCGACATGAGCAGAGACAGAGCCAGGGCGCCCTGGGGCTTCTGTCTCGTGTGTTCACGCCGTGTAAGCAGATTGCTTGCTCAGGCTGTCCTTGTCCCCACGCCGTCCACTGCTTCATGGTCATCCTGCACAGGGCACGCTTTGTCGTGGTCTCTGTCGTCTGGGAGCATCTGGCTTCCGCCCCGTATGCGCAGAGTTGGGCCTCTGCAGGTGTTTGTGGATGGCGGCATGAGGGACGTCCAGGTGCGGCGCTGAGAATGTAGCCATATCTCCCCACCTTCCAGAGTGTTTTAGTGGGAGGTGTGTGGGTTTTATGCCTGAGGGTCACTTGCCCCCACACTTCTCAACATTTGATGAGAAGTTTTAATGGAGGAAGTGTATTGATTACTTGTTTTATTTTGCTTTCTGGCCATTCTAGTGTTGACCTCTCTGCCGGCCTTGGCGGTCCCACCCTCCACCCCCACCAAAGCCGTGTCTCCTGCAGTGGTCAACGGGCTGGAGATGTCGGAACAGCGGAGCTGGCTGTACCTGGAAGAGATGGTCAACTCCTTGCTCAATACGGCACAGCAGCTGAAGACGCTGTTCGAGCAAGCCAAGCAGGCCAGCTCCTACCGAGAAGCCGCTGCGGCCCAAGCCAGAGTCCAGGCAGAGACGGAGCGAAAAGAGGTAACGGCAGGCTGAGCGGAATCCCCGGTCTGTGGCTGCCCACCCCATGCCTTCTGCTGGTTCTGGGGGCCCGCCGTACGCTGTCTACACTGGCTTATATTCCCCACCTTTCTGGAAAAGCGAGACTGGAGAATTATTTACAGATTCAGCTTTTCTCATAGAATGCTGAATGCTCTCACAGCTCAGGATTTTGTGCTCTTGTAAATAGGACTGGTTTATTTCAAAAGGGAAAAGGTGCCCCACAGCGGCCCATGGACACTTGTTTTTTGGACACTTACCTGTCACAGACGTTGCATATACTTTCAGACTATCGGCATGAGGTGAAACCATGTCTTGGGTTCTCTTGGGTTTGGAGAGGCCTCCTCTGGACCGTCTTTGAGGTAGCTGGTGGGCAGTTGTGCGTCTTCCCTGTTACCACCCCACTCCCTGTCCCAGACCCTCTGCCTATGTCTCGGTGCCCCACAGAGACCTCCTCCCTGTCCACCGCTGTTGGGGGCATTTCCCTTCCAGCTTCCAGCACGTTCTTTAGAAGTAGGATTCCAGGCATGGCTTAAGGGTTCGCAGAGCCTTGGGGCTGAGCGCGTTCCCACGGCAGCTGATCGCTGCAGCACAGAAAGGGCTCAGCCCCTTGGGCTTTTCTTTTTTTTTTTTTTTTTTTTTTTTTTTTTTTTTTTAAAGATTTTATTTATTTATTCGACAGAGAGAGAGACAGCCAGCGAGAGAGGGAACACAAGCAGGGGGAGTAGGAGAGGAAGAAGCAGGCTCACAGCAGAAGAGCCTGATGTGGGGCTCGATCCCATAACGCCGGGATCACGCCCTGAGCCGAAGGCAGATGCCCAACCGCTGTGCCACCCAGGCGCCCCCCCTTGGGCTTTTCTTACCAGCCTTTACATTGCTGAAGGCCAGTCTTCCCTTGACCGTGGGCACAGGTGGGCCCAACCCCAGCCTGTCGGAGTGGCTCCCCCGGGGGCGGTCTGTGCGCAGTGGAGTACGATCTGGTCCGGGGAGTGCGGAGCTGCTCTGCTGGCTCGCTCGGGCGCTGAGCAGGGACAGGGCGGAGGCTGGGAGCACACCAGCCGGGTGGTTTTTTTTTTAAGATTTTATTTATTTATTTGACAGAGGGTGAGCACAAGCAGGGGGAGCGGCAGAGGGAGAGGGAGAGGCAGGCTTCCCGCTGAGCAGGGAGCCCCATGTGGGGCTCGATCCCAGGACCCCGGGACCCTGAGCTGAGCCGAAGGCAGACACTTCACCGACTGAGCCACCCAGGTGCCCGTGGGTTCCTAATTCTTTAAATGATTTCTTAATGTATGAGTTTTTTCCAAGGAAGAAAAATGTTGCTTCTTCTGAAGAAGCAGATAAATTTAAAATATTTTTTAAAAAACTATAACTTTAAACTAATACATATCAATTCTGAATTTTATAGAAAGGAGAAAAGCAAAAAAAGAAAAACTTAATCTTTTTACCCAAAGATAATGATTGCTAGGTTCTCTAATGTTTGACAGTTTTCTAGATTTCTTAGCGTGTTGGGGTCAGACCGAATCCCGTTTCAGTCAGAGGCGCCATAGTGATGCCCAAGCGCCCCCCGAGATGCTTTCACGGCCGCATGCGCTCCATGTGCGCTCCACGTGTGCGGCGCCCACTGCTTGGCGGCTGCGGGTGCTCTTGGCGCCGCAGGGCCCTGCGCCTCCGCCTGCAGCATTTCTCAGCACACAGTGTGCCTCGTGTGTGTGTGGCGTCGCTGCCGTGCCCCCTTCCCTTCTGAAGCACAGATGGAGTGCTGTCAGCGTCCGTTGTCCCCCGCTCTTTGAAGATGCCATCCCTGCGTCCTGCAGCGGGACCCTTGACCTCTTCCACAGGGCACGTCTCCCTCTGGCTGCTTGCGGAACTCGTGTTTGTCTTTGGTGTTGAGCAGTGTGGCTGCGATGGGCCGCGTGTGCTGATGTGTTTGGGGCACTGGCGTTGGTGTTCGTGAAGTGTGGTTGGCCATGCAGAGGTGGGATGGTCATCAGGATGAAGAAATGAGAGCTCACAGCTCCCTAGAAGCAGGAGCCACGCCGGACCAGACTCAGCCACACCGGGAAGCACCTGGCTGTGTTGGGCGGCAGAGGGAGATGTGGGCAAGTGGCTTCTGTGGGGAGGAACGGCCGGGTGGGCAGGCTTAGGGTTGGCCAGAGGGCTCGGGGGCCCAGGGGCTGTCCCTGGCTGAGTTGGGCAGGGACACCGTAGTGTGAGTGAGCCCGTGGAGGGGAGGTGGGCATGTGGGCTCTGGAACAGATGGCTCACTGGTGAAAGGCGCTCCTACGGTCAGGTGGTTCGGTCTCCAGGAGCGGGCTTACCCGAGGAGGGGCAGACCGTCTGTGTCCAGAAGGCCTCAGGGAGACCTGTCAAGGCAACAGAATATGAAAAATAAAGAGGCCCAGTTAACCTGGTTAAGCTTGGGGCTTCATGTTGGTTTTGATTCAGTTTGGAAGATTTTCAGTCACTGTTTTTGTAACTATTTTTAATGCCCCATTTCTTTGTCTGTTGAGTCTGTTGAATGCTTGGTATTGTCGTGCGGATGGTGAGGCTGCCGCCACCCGGTGGGTGTGCGGGTGTCTCCTCGGGGACTCGATGACGCTCAGCTGCTTGACCACCATCATGTCTGCGGTGGAGCCGCGTCTCCTCGGGCCCTCTGCCATTCTTAAATTGGTTATTTGTGTTTGCTTTGGAAAGTACTTTTAGGGGCACCTGGGTAGTTCACTCACTTACGCATCTGACTCTTGATCTCAGCTCAGGTCTTGATCTCAGGGTCATGAGTTGAAGCCCTGTGTTCCACTTGCATGGAGCCTACTTAAAAAAAAAAAAAAAAAAAAAAAAAAGGACTTTTAAAAAGTCAATGTGATTGTAAAAGGTAAAGTTACCATCATTCATTGGGTCCCTATTAAGGCTGCAGGTACCGCTCAGGTGGCTGAATGGGTGTTGCTGGTCTCTTTCCGCCAGAGTCACAGGGGATCTGGGGGATCATTTTAAAGGGTGGGGAGGGAATCTGAGCTGCGAAGGAAAGCCGTGGCATCCTCCCCCGTGTCCTGGGGCCCAGGGTGCACACGGGGCAGCTGCCGGCTCCACGTCTGGTCCTTCCAGCTGTCCAGCAGCGTCCTTCTGGGAAGGAGAGCGTGTCTCTGCACAGCTGCCCGAGCAGCGTCTAGGGAGTGAAAGGGAAGGAATGTCTGTGTTTTGCTAATTCCAATTGTATGCAGAAGCATAGATTGGGAAACAGACATTTGTGTTCTTACTTGGAATGGTCACTGGACTGCGGCCCGCCAGCCAGGGACCTGGTCGGGGCCCCACCCCAATGGTTGGCACAGGACAGTTCTGTGCAGCAGAGACCTGGTGTTTGGGGACACCCTGTGCCCTGCGTGCTCCCCCCTTTGCCCCCGGCTAGGGGCGCCGGGTCCCCTTCCCTGTGAACACAGAGCTCCTGTCAGACCGGTTCAGGTGGCACCAGCCACACAGAAATCTCAGCTTCATGCTGGTGAAGAAATGCGCAGAGAAAATGTTCTAGTTTGAGATTTTCCATCACTCATTTATGTGGGCTTTCTTTCACAGACTAGAACTTGTAGGTGACGTAGACGTATTTCCTCCCCTTGGTAAGAATTCTCCAAATGGGATGGACATGAAAGCACACAGAGTCACAGCGAAGGTAGTTTCCGCCACGCCGGGGGTCGTGGCAACGTTCAGGGGTGTGGCGCTTGGCACAGGGGCCTGCGCGTGTCTTAGTCTCACGTGCAAGAGCATTCTCGATTCACACTCAAAGGGTCCAGAAGCTGAATTCCTGTTATGAAACATCCATGACACGGGGGCCAGTCTCTTGTCCGTGGCTGGATTGCTGAGGTCTTCACCCTCACAAGGTGGGGCTTTGGATTTTATTTGTAATTTTATGTGTATTTTCAAGAAAGAAATGGACACGAAATGCCTTTATCCTTAAAATCCCATCACATGGAGGAACGCTAAGCATTTGGGTAGGAGGGCCGTGTCTGGGCCTGTGTCTTCCCCATTGAGCACATCCATCACCTGTCAGCATCCTGTGCCTGCGAAATCGGCTGGACTTGTGACAGGTGTGTCTGTCTTTTCTGTCGAGCCATAGACAGGACGTGGCATTCTTAAATAATTTTGTGGAGAGCTGAGTACCTGATGGGGGAGGCCAGGTGGGGGCACCGCACAGCCCAGACACATGGAGCCCTGCCCTGTGGGTAGTCTGGTGACGTCATGTGTAGTTGCAGACCCCAGTTCTGCACACGGGGGACAACAAGTCTGACCTCTGTGGCCTTGTGATGGCCACGCCTGGACACTGGGATCTTGTGAAGTGAGGGGGCCTCACATCCTCATGACCCCATGGAGAGCCTGCTCTCAGGGACCTTATGGGGGCCTGGAGGGGTTCAGAAGGGCGGGAAGGACCCCACTGGAGCAGTGTGTGGATGGGGAGGCCCAGAGCATGTGTCCCCAGCCACAAGAAGCTGGGGGCAGAGGTCCATGAGGTGGGAGGAGGGGTGGGCGGGAACATGGGCTGTCTAGGCTTTTACGTGTGGAGACCACTAAGTGTCTCTTTGTTGCGGGACTTGCTGTGATAGGAGTGTTTGACATTGGCCAGTGTGAAAACAGATCTCCCTTCCCAGAGCTTCTGCCCATGGAGAGCACAAGTGTCCGTGTCATCACAGGGGGTCCTTTGGTGTGACTGCTTCGTGGGAACACATCCAGGGTTGGAAAAGCAAACACTACTGGCTGTTTGGAAAGACCCTGGTAGAACCCCTCCCAAAGTATCCCCCCAGGAGTACTGGGGGGTCGGGGGACAAGACACGAATGAAGGCCGTGGGAGTCAGGAAGAGATGGGTGAACCTGCCTCGTGGGCTCCCTGAGCGAGAATGCAGGTGTTTGCAGCAGAGGGAGGGAAGGCCTAGGACTGCCTGCTTTGACATTTTGTTTGGAATTACAAAGAGAAAAAAATCAAATTTAGCCCAGCTGAGACGATTCAGATTTTTGCAGTTTTCGTCATGAGTCGTTTGCATTTGTGTGTGTAATTAGCTCAGCAGAGATTAAACAGGGCAGAAGACCAGATGCCCTTCCCTGTCGAGGGCACAGTGTCCCGCCGGAGCCGGCCTGTGGCCTTGGGCCCTGGCTGGGGTGGTGCTCCCTCCTGGCCGCTTCGCCGTTCCTTTGCCTCGTGCTGGTCGTCCTTAGTTTTTAAGAGCTAAGTATAGCAAGGCACAGAAGTGCACCGACGGAGGAGGGACACACGTGGGCACCTGGGGCACGGACAGTCACCTGGGCTAGGGTTCAATTGGGGTGCCCGCAGGGTCCCGGGGTGGGGTCCAGGAGGGGCCTCCTCCAGGCGGCAGACCCCAGATTCTCCCTGTGCGCTCACACTGGGCACACAGTGCTCTCTGGTGTCTTCAGGGCATTAGTCCCTCAGGGGCCCCATCCTCAGGACCTGATCTAACCCTGAAGGGCCCCGATACCCAAAGGCTCACACAGGCATTTGGGGGGCAGGTCACAGGCAGTGTGTACCCTCAGAGGGTTCTCCTCCATACAAGTGACTTTCCCCTTTGCACACGGAGTCACTGTGCTAGTACAGCCTGGGGAGGGGGTGGGTCCCGTCCCCCTCCTGGGGGGGCACGGCGGGGGCTGTGTGCAGAATCCGGGTTTATTTTTGGAATTCTACATCAGAGATTTGTTTTCCATCCATTTGTTTGTTTGTCTTGGGATGAGCTTGTTACACGTGTTTTATATTCTGGGTTGTACCCTAGACCTGCATTCCTTACTTTGCTCACATTTTTGTGCCTTTGCCCATTGGGAGCTCTCGCTTGGCTCCTGGTTCCCTTTGGCATCCTCCCCTCGGTGCGCTTTCTGGCGCTGGACGACCCCCCGGACCCAGCTTGGCATCTCCTGCCCCAGCCCTGGAATCAGCCTTTTCTCCAAGAGCCCCGGTTCCTTCACTGGAGGATGGTCCGGGGAACCAAGTTCCGGGGGCCGGTGTGCTCCTCGCCACTGGGGCGTCGTAGCTTCTGGGCCCCTGAGCCGACAGACGGAGCCGTGTGTACTCACGACCCGCGTGTACAGACTGCTCTCGGTATTTCTGTACTCGTCCGTCTGTCTCTGTACGTGAAGCTGAGATGCCTGACTCTAGTGCCAGCCACAGTGTGATTTCTGGTTAAAATCAGTTTCCCGCAGTGTGTGCTGGGAAGGCTGAGGGGCTGAAGGTGCTCCCGTGTGGTTGAGGCACCAGCCCCTTTCCGTCCGTTCGTTGTGACGTTTGGACTCAGTTCAGAGTCACTGCCTCCCACCCACACTGCTAGGCGCTCGGAGCACAGACACGGCAGGTCCAGGGGAGCGCGTGCTCTCTCGCCCACAGGGACAGACATCCCGCAAGAGGCCTCGGAGCCCCCTGCCTCCTCCAGCTTGGAGCCTCCCCCGAGGGCAGTGACGAGGGCTCCCCCAGGTGTGCACTCTGTGTGCGCAGTCACCCGCCCACCGAGCCTCTGCTCTGCAAGGGCCGCACGCCCAGCTGCATCTCTGCTTCCACTCGGTGCAGCGAACTCTGGGAAGCCTTTGCTCTCCCTGGAGAGATTTCTGTACGTGGTTATAGATGGTGTTTTCTTTCTTTTCTTTATGTATTTGGTCTTATAGAGGCAGGGGGCAAACTAAACGAGCACTTCGGATTCCAGCCAACGCTCGCGTTTCTGGAAGTGAGTGCACATTGGGGGTGGTTTTATGAGTGGAGAAATGTTAGACCTGGTGAATATAACGTCTTGCGATGAAGGGAGCTGAAGTTCGGAACAGAACCCTGCAGGAGGCTGGCTGCGGTCTGCTCATCCACACAGAGCCGGGGCTCTGGGTGTGAAGAGGCGTGTCTGACTTACGTGGGTGCCGCTCACACCCTGACCCCTGTCGCGTGCACACCGGCCCTCACCTGCTGTCAGTGTTGCTGGGACGTTCTCGTGCTCTCTGGCTTGTACAGACCCGGTGCCCCGGCCGGTGCCTGGCACTTGTCTCCATGCCGTAGAGTTGGCGGGGGAGCCCATGGCCACATGGCACCTGCGCTGGCCACACCACTACGATCAACATGGATAGGTCACTTAGCTGTGTGACGTCCTCAGTTAGTGCAGAGAGAAAGCTCCAGCCGTGGAATTGAGGGGGAGAGCCCACAAAGCATGTGTTTCTGTGGACCATCGAGACCGGCCGGGCTGGTGGGGCGGCACAGGCTGGGGAGCGTGTGGCAGCTGGTGACAGAGGCCAGCAATGTGCTCCCGACCGCTCAGGTGCAGCCCGTGTGTCCCCAGGTGTGGGAAATGTTATCAGTGACTGAGAGCTTGATCGCTCCTGGGTTGGGCTTTCTCTGCTTACTTGGCACAAATGAAATTCCTCGGACTTTGGAAAAGACCCCACGTTGCATGTCCGTATCTCTCGCGGGCGAGGAGTGCAGACCCTCTTAGGCAGAGAGAAGGAGCTGGCTGTGGGGGTGATGGGAATGTGCATCTGGGTGTCACTGGGGGCGGGGACATGTGTCAGAGGGGAGGCGTCCCCACGACACTGACCGGCCTGTGTCCTTCTTGCAGCAGTCCTGTGTCAACTGTGGCCGGGAGGCCCTGAGCGAGTGCACCGGCTGCCACAAAGTGAACTACTGCTCGACCTTCTGCCAGCGCAAGGTGCGTCCTCCGCCGCCTCGCCTGTCCCCGTCCCCTGCGCCGCCCCCTGCCTGCTCCTCCTCAGAGAGTCTGTACTGGGCTCCTTCCAGAAGGCCCGGCCCCTGCCTGCCCCAGCCACGGTCTGTTTGCCTGGGCAGTGGCCTCCTCCCGGTGTCCACAGGCTCCACGAAGGTCCTGAAGACGCCACCCATGGCAAAGCTGTCACAGTCCGTGCTTCCCAGCCCCGGGCACTTGGGCGTGGGTCACAGAAGCCGGCGTGGCCCTTCCCGTATGTCTCTGCTTCTGCGGTTAGCCGACATTTCTCGAGTAGCAGTTGTGGGGTCAGGTGTTTGTAACTCTTGCCGCCTGGACTCGGAGCAAGGAGCTGAGCGGTGCTGCGGCCCCCAGGGTGTAATTCTCTCTTTGTGTTGATGTAACTCAGCAGAGCTAAGAAGTCTGTGTGTTGTGTGGATGAACAGTGGCAAGTAGAGCCGTTATGTCGGCTTCCTGCTGCCTTCATCAGACGTGGGCGTGCCGACTGCACTGTGCCCAGCCAGGGCGCTCGCCCCTTGGTGGCTTTGTGGAGCTCTCCTCTGTCCCCAGCTTCTGTGGCCGGTGCGGCAGACGCTGGGCGGGGAGGGCTGGGTTTGATCCGCAGGGCGCTGCCCAGTGCAGCACACTCCACCCGGGTCTGCAGATGCCTGGGGGCTTCATGAGGAGGGGGCGGCACGGGGAGGAAGGGCCTGTTCTCACATCCCACGGGACCCCCGGAGACCTGCCTGCTCCCCCGGACAGTGTGCGAGAGCATTTTGCCACCAAGGGCTTGGTGGCCTGTAGCTGCATGTGTGGGGGGCAAGACCTGGCTCCCAGGTTCGCTCTTAGCCCCTGGCCGGTCTGTCCCTGGCCCGTCCGTCTGTCCGTCCGTCGGTGCTAGAGATTTGGAAGATGGGATCAGAAGTCTGCATTTCTCTGAAGTGGTGTCAGCAGACTTTTGCACTGAGGAAAGGGCACCACGGTGGTTTCTGGGCACTTTGGGGTAGCAGCCTGTGCTCAGGGCTGAGCAGGAGCAAGGGCCCGGATGGCGGGGGCCAGGAGGGTGGTGGGGCTCCGGGCTTGTCTCCGCCATCGGCCCTGACGGGAGCCGGCACAGGAGGGGCCGTGGGTTTATTTCTCGATGGAATTCTTGTAGATCGGGTTTTGTCTGAGTGTAAACGGGGGTCTTGGGACCTCTGTCTGAACAGGGAGGTTAGATTTGAGGTACGATCTTATTCACGGAGATACCCGTTTCTGTGGATTGTTAACTGTGTCCTGTGACATGTGGTGTTGATAACGACACGCTCTGCTTTTACTTATAAATTGATATAAAATTAATTTAGAAAACCGTACTTCCCATGTTGGACCCCAAATGAACTCTGGACAGGGTGTGAGGGAGAAGATGGAAGCCTGAGCCCCTCGTAATCTGGCTTAAATGCTGACCTCGGGACCTGCAGTCTGGCCAGAAGGGCCCCTCCAATTCTCTGTGCCCCTGAGAACAGGTGCAAGGGGGTTGGTGCTGCCGGGTGGACCTGGGCGGGACCCTTGTGGATTCTAGCCCCCAGACTGCGTCCTTCCTGCACCCCGCATGGGGGGCGCACCTTCGTGGGGGTGTAATGGCCACACCACAGCATTCACCGGCTTTCAGGGCCCAATGCAGGGATTTTTCAAAATGTACATCATACTTGTGCAAACAGCAGAATTCCATTTTAGAACTGTCCATCACCCCAGAAAGACCCCCTTGGCCCCCCACGAATCTACTTGCCTTCCGTGGGCAGCTCAGTACCAGGAGTCCTGTGCTGTGTGGTCTTGGCATCTGGCTTCTCGGCTCTGTGTGTTTTTCCGGCTCATCCGTTGCAAGGTGCGTGCCTCACCGCTTCCCTGTCCCTGAGCTGACGGCATGAGTCCTTGGGGTTCATGCACACTCTGGTCCACCTTCTCGGGTGGGCACCTTTCCATATGTCTCGTTGGATACGGTGGTGAAGGCTTGCCGGGTCGTCTATAAATTTGTGTTCACTTTGCTGAGAAAATTCCCAACTGCTTTCCCAAGTGCCTGTGCGTTTTACAAACTTCCCACACTTGGCGCGGTGCAGCGGACCGCGGCTATCCGCGCCAGCGCCCAGCGGCGCCCCAGCGCTCGTTAATCCACACTCCGCTAGTGGCCAGTCATACCAAGGATCTTCTCCCACGCTGGGTAGGCAGATGTGCGTCCTTTTTGGGGAAAGGTCTGTGTAAATATTTTGCCCATGTGTGAGTTGGGTTGTTTCTCTTGCTGAGCACGGGGGGCTCTGTGTACATCTGGACACGGGTCCTTCATCAGATCCATGACTCCAAACACTTCCTCCCAGCCCGTGACTTGTCCGTTTACTTGCTCATGGCTGTTGTTTGCAGGGCAAATGTGTTTAATGCAGATCACGCTGTGGGTGTTGGGTCTCAGAACTTTTGCCAGTGTTTTCTCTTAAGACATTTATGATTCCCACTGTCCCGTTTGCCGCCATGACCTGTGTTAACTGTCGTGGGTGTGAGATGCTGTGGAATTGAAGCCGGCCTGTGATGGGTCACACACCGCGTAGATTTACAAAGTTTATTTTAGGTAATTTCAGGTTCCTGTTTTATTGTTAAAATAGGGCACACTTCTCGTAGAAAGTTTAGAACACATAGGACAGCACAAAGATAGTCCGCTGGAGTCCTGCCGTCCCGGAAGCCCCCCGTTAGCGTCCGGGTGCACTCGTCTCCTCCGAGTGTGCACTATATGCATTCGTGCTGCATCCTTGTCTGATCCAACGCTTACCTTGTGTCTGGGGTTACTCTGTGCTGACTAACGCGTCCCTCATTGGCCCCGGCCGCCAAGCCTCCCGCAGAACCCGGTCCGGGCGGATGGAAGGGTGGCTCCACGTGGCCTGGACACGGGCCCTGGCCTCGCCGGGGCTCACCTCCGTTTCCACCTGCAAACAGGCTGTAAGCAGTGTCTGTCCCCTCATGGGGCATGGGGAGGAGCTGACATCTCGCCCAACGTACCCACCCTGTCCCCAATCATCCCTGAGCCATAGCCACCAAACCTTCTGTGGACGCGTGGCTGACTCCAACTTTTCTTTACTTTTGGGATTGCAAATAACATTGTGGGCAACAGCACCAGGTGTAAATATTTCCTTGCACATACGAATATTTCTTTTGTGTGTATCTCTGGAAGGTAGGAGGGGTCAGGGTGTAGATATGGTTCCGGGTCTCGCTGTGTTGAAGCCTCGTCCCGGTAGTTTGCCATGCGAGCTGGTCCCTTAAATGTGAGGGCGGGCAAGGCTGGGCCGAGAGCAGAGACCGCCAGCGGGTCGGGTACGCAGCTCTCACAGGACCGCACATTGGGTGGAGGCCCCTGCCCCAGGTCCTGCTCCCCACTGCACAGTGAGGTGGCCACTTGGGGTAACGTGGCACCGGTGTGCTCTCCTTTCAGGACTGGAAGGACCACCAGCACCTGTGCGGTCAGTCGGCAGCCGTCACTGTCCAGGCGGACGAAGTCCACGTCACTGACAGCGTGATGGAGAAGGTCACCGTGTGAGGTCCCTGGGTCCCCCCTCCATGGTGCCGCGGGGCTGCCGTGGGTCAGGGACTTTGGGGGACATTGAGGAGAAGGTGAAAACACTTGCTGGTCAAGTTGTTAACAGACTTTAAGTGACCTGCGCCCTTGAAAGTGAGCTCCTGCCGCCCAGAAGCCCTGAGGGAGGTCGGGGCAGCGGCTGGTGGACGCAGGCCCCGGGCCCTCGGCGCCTTCTCACGGTGCTCTTTTTTATCCCCTGGATCGCGAGTGTCCAGTCTTACCCACAGGTGTGACGTGTGTGGTAACACACGTGTACATAACATGTGTCTGTCAATAAAGTTGACCTCCCTGCCCCCCGGGACGGTGACTCCAGCCCCAGCTTCCCAGATGCCCAGGAGGTGGGTGGGCCTCAGTTTTGTGTATCCTGACCGTGCGGTTTGGAGGTTGCAACACCCAAGAGTGCAGTCCAGCAAGCAGGGCAGCGGCGAGGCTGGCCTGGGGCATCCTCCCCTGCAGCCGCTGGCCAAGGAGCCACAGCAGAGGCCGGAGTGCGGGGCAGGCGCTGCCCCAGGCGTGTGGCCCTCTCCTGTCCAGTTTCTGAAGTGACACGGCCCTGGACTTGCTGGCTCATGGTCGGCACACAGTGAAGTTTCCTTCCTCTCCTCTCTAGCACGAGGTTATAACCCAAGAACCCTGACCACTCAGAGATGAGGCCAGCCTTGCATCTCCCCGCCTGCGCTGAGGGGCAGAGGGCAGAGGGGATCAGACAGGGGTCGGCACTGGGGTACTCATCGCCAACGCATTTGGGTGTCAGGCTTGGCTGGCCCTGGAAACAGGACCTGCCTCCCCTGCTGACCAAGAGTGGTGCCTGAGGAACAATCACCTAAGTTCTGGAAGCTTCTGTGGGTTTCCAGAAATGCCCTTGTGGCCCTGGAACCCTTGGCCTGCCGTCACCCTGTTTTCTCTGCACTCCTGAGGCTCGGAGGCTCCACCGCGCCGGGGAGAGAAGGTGAAGGCCCAGCCCAGCCGGGGAGACGTGCTGTGTGTGCAGCGGCGAGAGGGCCCAGCCACCGGGCACTAAGAGTCGTCTGCGGACGTCACCTGATGCTGATGCTCGCCTCGAAGTGCTGTCTCCGTGAGCTGTGTGTGTTCACACCTCTGTCGACATGGAAGAATACCCCCAGCCCTGCACCCTCCCTGGATTCCTACTTCCAGAAAGTTCTTCCAAGTCTGTAGCACCCTGGAGACTTGGCTTTTGGGACGCTGGCTCCAGAACGAGCTGAGGGGGCGGCCAAAGTCGTGATAGGAAGGGGGCGTGAGCCTGGGAGTCGCAGAGGGGCTGCTTAGGCGCCTGGAAGCAGCTGCTTCCCCCTTGGGCTGCGTCCCTGCATTGGGGCGGGCCTGGCCCTGGCCTCAGGACAGACCCCTAGCCAGTGGCTCTCGGGGAGCCCACCAGGTGCCCTGCCCCCCAGAAACCCGCTCTGCCTCTGTGCTCCTCGAGCTCTGTGGACAAAGCTGGTTTATTTGGGTTTTCTTTTCCTGAATCTAACAAGTACTGGAGTCCCTGCCTTTGTCTTCCTGCCTCGGCCACCACCTCTCAGGGAGATGAAGGCTGAGAAGTCCGGGCTTGTGCCCAGGGCGGAGGACGAGGTGAGTGCAGTGGGAGGTGACCCTGGCCCCACGACGCACCCCAGACTGTCGCCCACTGGGCACCTTCATAGCACACCCTGAGTCGGTTTCCCATTGCTGCAGACAGAACGTGGCCGGAGGGGCACCTGTCAGCTCTTGGCCGTGTCCCTGCTTCGGGGGGGGCACCTGTCGGCTCTTGGCCGTGTCCCTGCTTCAGGAGGGGCACCTGTCAGCTCTTGGCCGTGTCCTTGCTTCAGGGGGGGCACCTGTCCTGCTCCCTGGAGTGGGGGGCACATCACCCTCAGCAGAAGGCTCTGCACCTTTGCAAGCGACCCCCAACCCTGAAAATGCTCAGAAAGCCAGCCCCGGTCCCTGCAAGGGAAGAGTTCCACTCTGTTCCCCCCACCCCCGTTGGGCCAGCTCCGTCCTGGGGTGGGGGCAGTTACTCTCCCCCTCCTCTTTGAGATAGAACCCTCACAGGGCACCTGGGTGGCTCAGTCGGTTAAGTATCTGACTCTTGATCTCAGGGTCGTGAGTTCAGGCCCCATCCACACTGAGCATGGAGTCTACATAAAATAATAAGAAAAAAGACAGAACCCTCAGGACCACGTGTTTTGGGGGCAGTTTTTCAAAGTGTATCCTTTCTAGGCCTGTGAAGTGTTGTCCGTGTAGCCCTGGCCGGCGGGTGGCTTCTGGAAATGGCCAGGTTGGGGGGGGGGGATCAGGCTTTGTTGCCAGTCCTCAAGAGTTCGTGTCAAGGCTTCTGATGGCATCTCCTGCTGGACGCAGCCTTGAGGGACAGGCAAGGGGCTGGCTTTTGTCGGCCGGTGGTCAGCCCAGACCATTTGGGGTGCTGTGGGTCTTCTGAGCCACAGCTCCAGGGCACTGCCGGCTGGGCCACCCTTGGCATCGGTGGGGGTGGCGGAGGGAGCTGGATAGCCCAGGCCTCCAGAGGCTTCCCGGTCAGCCAGGCCCTTTGTGGCCCTGCATGTACCCCCCCCCCCGTCACCTTGCACCTCGCCCCCCTCTGTGGGAGCTGCAGGTTCCGCCTGCACGGCCAGAGGGGATGGTACGGGGTCCCCGCAGCTCCCAGCTCAGCCCCTGAGGGCAGGTGCAACTAAGGGCTGGTCAGTCCTGCCACCGCAGGGGAGGGGGAGGGGCGCATGCAGGTGACCAGGTGACGGGGAGGAGTTTGGGAGGTGCCCACAGCTGCCTGGCGGGGCAGGTGCTGGCTGAGTCTTGATGGCACGGTTCTCTGACGACCTCGGGTGGCTCTACGGGTGACGTGCTGGGAGTATCAGAGGGCACGGGGTGGGGGGGGGTCGCTCTGACCTTGCCTTCAGCCTAAGGGCCCCAGTGACCCTCCCTGGTCTTTACTTAAAGTCCGAGACCCCCAGGAGGGACCACTGGCCCAGCTTGGGGCAGGGGTCTGTGCCTGGGATAGCCAGTCCGGACATGGGCTCAGTTGTGCCATCTGGGGCTCCTGTCTGAATAGCAGGGCTACTCCCTGGGGAGGCCCAGGGTGTCTGCTGCGACTGTCCTCACACTTCATGGGCAAGAAGGTGCCAGAAACTCAAGGAGCCACCAGATCCAGGGTCTACCAGGTGCCCCTCGCCCCACTCCCACTGAGACCCTGAGCAGGGGAAGGTGAGCACCCCCAGGCGGGAAGGGACAGCCCCGTGCTGTTGTGAGGTTGGGACCTCACAGCCCATAATTTCTCACGTTCAGAAGAAAACTTAGTGCTTCGAAGCATAGACAGCATCCCTGATACGGGAACAGTAGCCCTGGAGAGCAGAGGGCCCCAGGACCGTGGGCTGAGAGCTGCCCCCTCCTCTCCAGGTCGGGTCTGTGCTGTGAGCAGAGGGGCAGCCTGCTGGCTCTGCCCTGCCTTGGGCCAGGCGCCTCCTCCTGCTCGCGGGAGGCTGCCTCAGTGGCCCACCCAGCACCATCTCCTCAGGGCTTTGGACACGATCAAAGTCAAGGTCGCAGGGAACTGGGCTCTGACTTGGGGGCAGTGGACGTGGTGTGGGGCCACCTTCGGTGTTCCTTGCAGAAGCAGGGGCCAGTCTGGGTGGGCCTGGCTGCTGATGGGCCCACTGTGGTTGTCTTCCCACTGGGTTTCGAAAGGGCAGTCTCAGGAAACCACCATGCTCAGCCCCAGGGCAAGTCTCCTCTCTGCAGGACAACAGTCCACGGGCTCCCATTGAGAGGGGGGTAATGCCTGTGGAGCGGGGATGAGGCTGCTGGCCCGGAATGGCTGGGGGAGGATATGTCAGGGAGGGAACCTTCTCGAGGAGCCTGTAGGCAGCCCCACAAGCAGAGTGCTGGCCTTCCCAGGCAAGGGCTGCCCTCGTTCTGGAAGTTTCTTCCTGGGTGAGGCTGAATGGGCCTCCTTGGAGCTACCCCCCTTCCCTGCAGAGCTGGCTTGCCTCCCACCTCACCCTGAGCCTAGAGCCCGCTTCGTGGGGTTGGTCTATTCTCTGGGCTTCCTCAGAAGGAAGGAGGGGCTTAACTGGCCCGGCCGGGTTAGTGGGGGTCTGGGCTCCACTAGGGCAGAAGCCCCTCCTCCTTGCTCCTCCCACCCCCTCCCCGCTCCGTCCTCCCCACCCCCAGCCTTCCCAGGTGGTGTTTAGGAAGGTACTGGTTTAATCTGTCATACAAAACCGCCGCCTCTCTTGCTGGGGTCCTGACCCCTGAGGCGTGGCCAGGTCCTCGCAGAGGACTCTGGGGGTGCGGGTGGGGGGCTGCTCAGCAGCAGAGACGAAGGGCCTTGCGGAAGACCGCGCGGAACTCGGCGTTGAAGACGGTGTAGATGAGGGGGTTGAGGGCGCTGTTGACGTAGCCCAGCCAGGTGACCGCGCTGACCAGCCTCGGAGACACGGTGCAGGCGGGACACAGCGCCCGGGTGATGTGCACCACAAAGAAGGGGGTCCAGCACACCAGGAAGGCCCCTGGGGGGCAGGGGGCGCAGTGAACCAGGGTCCCTGCGGCACCCTGGCACCCCT
>NC_048233.1:90939539-90996937 GCF_002007445.2 Ailuropoda melanoleuca
CCAGACCATTTGGGGTGCTGTGGGTCTTCTGAGCCACAGCTCCAGGGCACTGCCGGCTGGGCCACCCTTGGCATCGGTGGGGGTGGCGGAGGGAGCTGGATAGCCCAGGCCTCCAGAGGCTTCCCGGTCAGCCAGGCCCTTTGTGGCCCTGCATGCCCCCTCTTCCCCCCCCCCCCCCCCCCGTCACCTTGCACCTCGCCCCCCTCTGTGGGAGCTGCAGGTTCCGCCTGCACGGCCAGAGGGGATGGTACGGGGTCCCCGCAGCTCCCAGCTCAGCCCCTGAGGGCAGGTGCAACTAAGGGCTGGTCAGTCCTGCCACCGCAGGGGAGGGGGAGGGGCGCATGCAGGTGACCAGGTGACGGGGAGGAGTTTGGGAGGTGCCCACAGCTGCCTGGCGGGGCAGGTGCTGGCTGAGTCTTGATGGCACGGTTCTCTGACGACCTCGGGTGGCTCTACGGGTGACGTGCTGGGAGTATCAGAGGGCACGGGGTGGGGGGGGGTCGCTCTGACCTTGCCTTCAGCCTAAGGGCCCCAGTGACCCTCCCTGGTCTTTACTTAAAGTCCGAGACCCCCAGGAGGGACCACTGGCCCAGCTTGGGGCAGGGGTCTGTGCCTGGGATAGCCAGTCCGGACATGGGCTCAGTTGTGCCATCTGGGGCTCCTGTCTGAATAGCAGGGCTACTCCCTGGGGAGGCCCAGGGTGTCTGCTGCGACTGTCCTCACACTTCATGGGCAAGAAGGTGCCAGAAACTCAAGGAGCCACCAGATCCAGGGTCTACCAGGTGCCCCTCGCCCCACTCCCACTGAGACCCTGAGCAGGGGAAGGTGAGCACCCCCAGGCGGGAAGGGACAGCCCCGTGCTGTTGTGAGGTTGGGACCTCACAGCCCATAATTTCTCACGTTCAGAAGAAAACTTAGTGCCTCGAAGCACAGACAGCATCCCTGATACGGGAACAGTAGCCCTGGAGAGCAGAGGGCCCCAGGACCGTGGGCTGAGAGCTGCCCCCTCCTCTCCAGGTCGGGTCTGTGCTGTGAGCAGAGGGGCAGCCTGCTGGCTCTGCCCTGCCTTGGGCCAGGCGCCTCCTCCTGCTCGCGGGAGGCTGCCTCAGTGGCCCACCCAGCACCATCTCCTCAGGGCTTTGGACACGATCAAAGTCAAGGTCGCAGGGAACTGGGCTCTGACTTGGGGGCAGTGGACGTGGTGTGGGGCCACCTTCGGTGTTCCTTGCAGAAGCAGGGGCCAGTCTGGGTGGGCCTGGCTGCTGATGGGCCCACTGTGGTTGTCTTCCCACTGGGTTTCGAAAGGGCAGTCTCAGGAAACCACCATGCTCAGCCCCAGGGCAAGTCTCCTCTCTGCAGGACAACAGTCCACGGGCTCCCATTGAGAGGGGGGTAATGCCTGTGGAGCGGGGATGAGGCTGCTGGCCCGGAATGGCTGGGGGAGGATATGTCAGGGAGGGAACCTTCTCGAGGAGCCTGTAGGCAGCCCCACAAGCAGAGTGCTGGCCTTCCCAGGCAAGGGCTGCCCTCGTTCTGGAAGTTTCTTCCTGGGTGAGGCTGAATGGGCCTCCTTGGAGCTACCCCCCTTCCCTGCAGAGCTGGCTTGCCTCCCACCTCACCCTGAGCCTAGAGCCCGCTTCGTGGGGTTGGTCTATTCTCTGGGCTTCCTCAGAAGGAAGGAGGGGCTTAACTGGCCCGGCCGGGTTAGTGGGGGTCTGGGCTCCACTAGGGCAGAAGCCCCTCCTCCTTGCTCCTCCCACCCCCTCCCCGCTCCGTCCTCCCCACCCCCAGCCTTCCCAGGTGGTGTTTAGGAAGGTACTGGTTTAATCTGTCATACAAAACCGCCGCCTCTCTTGCTGGGGTCCTGACCCCTGAGGCGTGGCCAGGTCCTCGCAGAGGACTCTGGGGGTGCGGGTGGGGGGCTGCTCAGCAGCAGAGACGAAGGGCCTTGCGGAAGACCGCGCGGAACTCGGCGTTGAAGACGGTGTAGATGAGGGGGTTGAGGGCGCTGTTGACGTAGCCCAGCCAGGTGACCGCGCTGACCAGCCTCGGAGACACGGTGCAGGCGGGACACAGCGCCCGGGTGATGTGCACCACAAAGAAGGGGGTCCAGCACACCAGGAAGGCCCCTGGGGGGCAGGGGGCGCAGTGAACCAGGGTCCCTGCGGCACCCTGGCACCCCTGGGCACCGTCTCCTCCCGAAGGCGCTGCCACCTTCCACTCCTCCCACCAACCCCAGGGCAGGCACCCACCGACCACCACGGGCAGGACCCTCATGGCCTTGCGCTCGCGGCCGGTGATCTTGGCGCGCCTCCTCTTGCTTGCCTGCAGCGGGGGCTCGGCTGGGATGGCGTTAGGAGCGTCCGGGGGCGCAACGGCCTCGAGGGGCGGGAGGGCCTCGGGGGGCGGCGGGCCGGGGCCGCTGGGCGCGCGGCGCCCGGCCCCGGCCATGCAGCTTGGCGCGACGGGCAGCCTCCCAGCGCCGCAGGCCCCGGAACGTGGCCCAGTAGAGCAGCAGCATGAGCGGGCAGGGCAGGAAGAAGGAGCACACGGACGAGTAGACCACGTAGTCGCGGTCCTCCAGGCGGCACACGGCTGGGTCGCGGCCGCGAGCATCGTTGAGGCCGCACAGCACCGGCGCGGCCACCGCCGCCGACAGCAGCCACGTGGCGCCGATGAGCCCCAGCTGGCGCCCGCCGCCGCTCTGGCGGTTGTAGCTCAGCGGCACGGCCACGGCCACGAACCTGCGGGGGGCGCGGTGAGGACGACCCGGACAGGGGAGGGGCGCCGGGAGGGGAGGGGGCGCGACGAGGCGGGCGGCTCACCTGTCCACGCTGATGGCGCAAAGGTTGAAGATGGAGGCGGTGCACAGCATGACGTCCATCGCCATGAGCGCATCGCAGAGGCCGGGGCTGAACAGCCACACGCCGCCCTGGACCTGCTCCCGGGAAGGGGCACCAGGGAGGAGGGGGGGCAAAAACAGACATAAGACCCTCTCGCCGGTCTCCCCCAGCCCAGGAGCCCTCACAGCCACCTGGGCTGAGCTCTTTCCGACCCCCACCTTTCTGGGAGGAGCAGGAAAGTTCCAGAGGCCTGCACACCTGGGCAGTCTTCCCACTGAGCTGGGCGAGATTCCCTCCCTCCCCCCTTCTGTTAGAGCCGAGAAAGGCCTGGAGGAAGCCCTGGAGAAGGGGTCTAGACGGTCAAGGACTCTGATCTCTGCCGCTATGGGGCTCAGGGTAGGGGGGCGCTCCTCCAGCAGCCTGGCTGCCCTGGAGCATGCAGCCCACTGGCCCTGTTTCCTCCCCTCAGGATAGCTAAGAGACAGCCTGTCTGGTTAAACTCTGTCACTGCTCTGGAACTCCACAAATCACCTCACTTTTGTCCCCTCATCTGCTCTGAGGATAAATCAGTTAAAAGATGTAAAGGCCTCAGCACCGTGCCCAGTGCCCCCACCAAGGGCAAAGGAGCAGACAGCTTACCCCCTTCTAAATCCCCTCCCGCTGATTTGGGACGATTAGGAGCTTAAGAGCTGTCATTGTGACGTCTGTCTGTGGCTCTGGGGAAGGAGCAGGTCGTGTGTGTCCTTGTCCTGCTAGCTGTGCCCCAGCCCTGCCCAGTCTCACCATGTCCACTTTAGAAAAACTGAACCTCTCCTCCCCCACTGCCCGGGTCACCGCCCTCCCAGCCCAGGCCTAAGCAGCTTTTCTCTGACCAAACCACAAAGCAGACAAAGGCTGGTACCAAGGGGGACCCACCTGAGGGCCAGATCTGGTCTGGGGATGGAGGTTTCTGGGCCCTGGTTCTTGGCAGGGGCTCTGGACCCCACACCAAACCCTGCTTCCGGTGCCAGGGTCAAGGCAGGGCTTCCCCTTCCCCCAACCCTGCTCACTTCTCATCAGCTCCTGGCAGCTGAATGCCCCTCCCGCTGTGGGCAGGGTATGGTGCGTGAGTGAGGGTCCCTTCCCTGGGGTGCTCTGCTGCGTGCCTGTTCCTGCTCATGCCTGGCTGTGGCTTTGTGCAGTGATGTGTATGTGTCTCTGTGCCCCAGGGAGAGCCGGGGGTGGGGGGGCTACACCTGACCTGCCTTTCCATCTGGCTCCCCTGGGGAGGGGAACCTCAGCTGAGGGGGTGGTGGGTGGCTGGACTGCCAACGTCGCCTGTTTCTGAGGTCCCTGGCTTGAAGGGCAAAGCCTCTCTGGGGTAGAAGATGCCAAAACAGGACAGGAGAAGAGAGGTACAGAGGAAGGAGGGTGGACAGCCAGCCAGCCAAGCCGGTAAACTGACCGCGAGTTGGGGGGACCGGTGGTCAGAGGGGACCGAGGCTCCAGTTGTCCTGGGACCAGGCACAGCGTCCCTGCCGCCGCCCCGGCTCGAGGTTCCGGAGCAGCCCAGCGGCCGGGTTGTTCTAGGTCCTCACGGTGGATGGGGACAGGGCACGAAGGAGCAGGTGAGGCATGTGCGTTCGGTCGTGGACAGGGGCTCACCTCGGAGTAGACGAAGAGAGGCAGCACGAGCAGGGCGAGTAGGAGGTCGGCGGCTGCCAGGCTCACGATGAAGTAGTTGGTGGGCGTCTGCAGGGCGCGCTCGGCCGCCACGCTGACGCACACGAGCGCATTCCCCGCAAGCACGGCGCCGATGAGCAGTACGCCCCCCGCCAGAGCCGCCGCCGCTCCGGGGGTCCCCGCGCCGCCGCCGCCCGTTCCCGGCCCGCGCCCCTCCAGCAGGCCCGTCCGCGTCCGCGGCGCTGGTTCCCCATGGCGCACCTGCCCCCATGCGCCCGGGCGGGCGCTCAGCACCACGGACAGTGCCCGGGTCACGAACCCGGGAGCCCCGCCCCCAGGCACGCCCCGAGCCCGTCCGGAGTCCCGCCCCGATCCGCCCGCTGGGTGCTCCTCGGGCTCTCTAAGGCGCACCCTGTCTTTGCCCGTCTTCGACTTCCGCAGCCCCCCCCCCAGCACCGTTCTCAGGCCGGTTCCCCAGACAGTGGGAGACCCGAACTCCTTGCTCGCCTCCCCTGTGGGCCCCCTGATGGGGCTTCCCTCCTTCTCGTGCCCCAGGGTGCCCCCCCAAATGATTGCAGACCCCAGTCTGGGGCCCTGCGCAGGACCCTGCCCAGTTACTCTCCAACAATGGCCACTGCCTGGCGCTTACCTCATAGGGTGAACTGAGAAGAGGAAGGTGCATGATAAGCGCTCGCGGAGCTTTGCAGTTGCCGTGGTTCTGCCCGCTCTTCAGACACACACTACCTGAGTCACCGCCTTCTTCACAGAGAAGAAAAAGCCCCGGGGCTGCACCTGCCAAACCCACAAGCTCACTGGATCCCGGGGCCATCTCGGGCCCTCACCCCCATCCGCCAACACACGACTGCGGGAGCTGGGGAGGCTCCGGGGCCAGGGTCCCAGGTCTGCGTGGGCAGGACTCTTGTAGACCAGACGCTCGGGACGCAGAGGTAGCCAGAGACGACCGTGCATGACAAAGCCCGGGCGGCGCTTGTTCACGACGAGCACGGAAAGAACATACGTGGAAATGCAGTACCCCGAGAATGTTACTATGGACTTACTAAGTCAGAGTGACACGGGCCTGGAGCCCGTCCCTAGGGGCCGTGAAGTGGGCCCTCCACCTGCACCACTCTCTGGGACACCTGACGCACACCCACCCCCTCGGTTTCCGTTTCAGGCTCCCTTGGCCCTTCGAGGCCGGAGACTCAGGATGGGCCTGGAGCTCATAGCGGCTGCCAGGAACTCAGAGACCGCAGGGGACAAGGGCCACTTGATGGGCGGAGACGTGCGTAGTAAAGAGAAAACAAGGAGCACCTGGGTGGCTCAGGCAGCGGAACGCGTCAGACTCTTGAGCCCCCTGTCAGCCTCTGTGCTCATCGCTCAGCGGGATTCTGCTAGAGACCTCCTCTCCCTCCCCCTCCGCCCCTCCCCCTGCTTGTTTGCATGCGCTCTCTCTCTCTCTCTCTCAAATAAATAAATAAACCCTTAATGAGAGAAAAAGGACTCTGAAAAAAAATGTCCTAGTGATAGCTGTAAGGGGTGAAATCGCGTGAATCTGACACAGGAAAGGTGTGTGCAGGTGTGTGTACACAGGGATCCAGGTCTCACTTGCATTTAACACCTGCATCCCTTTCACACAGATTAGCAGAGGGACAGGCGGGCTCTCTTCCCACCTGAAGCCTCGAACAAGAGAACTCACAATACTGGTGACTGGAGCAGGAGGAACCTGGTTCTCTCACAGGACACAAGTCCAAGGCAGGGGTGGCTCTGCGATCTTGGGTTAGATGCCAAGTAGGGAATCTCACCTAGCCTCCGATCTGCTTGGAGTTTCCTCCTGGTCCCCAGATGTCAGCCACCATGAAGAGTGAAAAGGCAGTCTGGACCAGGAAGGGATATATGCAGTAGAGATCTCTGATAAAGGGTGAGGATCCAGAATATACAAAGAGCTCCCTCAAATCAATAAGAAAGGCAAAGGTCTTAAAGAGCACATCACAGCAGAGAGAACTCCAACGGTCAATAAGCATGTGAGAACGTGCTCAGTATCATCAGTCATCAGGGAAGTGACAACAAAACCCACAACGGCACGCCACCACACACCAGCATGGAAAGAAGTGGGGGCGCCTGTAGGCTCAGTTGTTAAGTGTCTGCCTTGGGCTCAGGTCATGATCCCGGGGTCCTGGGATCGAGCCCCACATCAGGCTCCCTGCTCAGTGGGGGGTCTGCTTCTCCCTCTGTGTTTCCCTCTGATCTCTCTTGCTCTCTCTCAAATAAATTATAAATAAATAAATAAAATGGGAAAAAAGGCATCAGATACGTGATGGGAACGTATTTTCTCCCAGACTGTAGCTCGTCACTTCATTCTCATATCTGAGTTTTTGGGGCTTTTTTTAAATGTGTAAGGTCTGAGCTGAGGCTCTTTTTTCCTTGCCTCTGGCTGTCCAGTCATCTGAGTATCATTTCTTGAGAAGACTCTTTTCTCCATTGGATTGCCTTTGAACTTCTGTCAAAAAAATCACTTGATTGTATTTGTGTGGGGGTTCTCCTTTACTCTCGCTTCCGTCCCGTTACCCACACGTCTATATGTCTTTCCTTTCAGCAGCAACACACAGCCTTGACGACCACGCCTGCACAGTCGGTCGGGAAATCGGGCTCTAGCAGTTCTTGAATTTGCTCCTTCACAAAATTGTTTTTGCTATTCTAGTTCTTTTGTCTGTATGCATGGATTTTTTAAAAAGATTTTATTTATTTATCTGAGAGAGAGAGAACAAGCAGGGGGAGCAGCAGAGTGGGGGGGGAAGCAGACCCCCCGCTGAGCAGGGAGTCCGGTCCCAGGATCCTGAGATCATGAGCCAGGGCAGACACTTCACCGACGACGGAGCCTCCCAGGTGCCCCTGCATGTGGGGGTTTTAAAATTAGCTTGTCTCTTCCTACAAACATAGTCCTGCTTGTAATTTGATTGGGATTGTGAGGAATCTATGCAACTAATTTAGGGCAAACTGACATCTCAATGATGGTAAGTCTTCCAATCTGTGAACACAAGCATATCTCTCCATTCAATTTCTTTCATTGGTGTTTTGTTTTCAGCATACAGACCCTGCACATATTTTGTAAGATTCATGACTAAATAGGTCATGCCTTCTGATATGATTGGTAAATGGTTCTTCTTAGAAATATCATTTCCAATTGTTCATTGCTAACATGTAGAAATACAGTTTTTGTGTGTTGACCTTGTGCCCTTTGTTGTTGCTAAAACCTATTAATGCAAGGATTTGTTTTGTTTGTTTTCATCAGAATTTCTTTTTTTTAAAAAAAATATTTTATTTGTTTATTTGACAGAGAGAGACACAGACAGTGAGAGAGGGAACGCAAGCAGGGGGAGTGGGAGAGGAAGAAGCAGGCTCATAACGGAGGAGCCTGATGTGGGGCTCGATCCTAGGACTCCGGGATCACACCCTGAGCCAAAGGCAGACGCTTAACGACTGAGACACCCAGGTGCCCCTCATCAGAATTTCTAAATAGACAATTATCTTGTTTATGAATAGAGACCATTTTATTTCTTCCTTTCTTATCTGGACACCCTTCCTTCCTTCCCTTCTTCCCCCTGATTTTACGAACTGGAATGGAACATAACGTCGTTCAGAAATGGTGAAAGCAAACATCTTTGCCTTGTTCTCAACTGTATGGAAAAAGCTTTCAACTTTCGCCGTCAAGTGCCCTGGCAGCTGTGGGTTTTGGTTCCTCACTAGGTTAAGAAAATTCTCTTCTTAGTTGTCTGAGAGGCCTGAACATGAACAGGTGTCGAATTCTCTCGAATAGTTTTACGCGTCGACTGAGAGGATCGTGTGGCCTCTCTTCTTGGGTCTGCTGATGTGGTGAAGCCCGGGGTTGGGCCTTGGAAAACTGAGCCAGCCTTTCCCTCATGGCACGAAGCCCGTTCGGTCACAGCATCTTCCTCCTTTCCTCACAGTGCTGGATTCAATTCGGTAATACTGGTCCAGTAGTTTTGTGTCTGTGGTTCTCTTTTCTTACACTGCTTCTGTCTGGTTTGGGGGTTTTAGCAATGGAGTACCGTTGGTCCCCTAAGCTGAGCTGGGAAGTGCTCCCTTCTCTTTTCTGTACCAGAGCGTGTAGAACTGATGTCAGCTCTTCCTTCAGTGTTGGAATCAGTTGCCAGCAAAGACATCCGGGCCTGCGGTTTTCCTTGTTGCGTGAGTTCTAACTACGAAGATGGCTTTCAGGGGGCTGTTCCGGCCGTCTGTCTCTCCTGGGGTGCGTGTGGTCGTGTGTCTTCCGAGGAACGGGTATGTTTCCTGATAGTTTTCAGATGTAAAGGCCTAGAGTTGTTTATATGTTCTTTTATTAACCTTTTCATACCTCTGAGGTCTCTGTTGCCAATGCCTCTTTCCTCCCTTCTAGTCATAAAGTGTGTATTTTTTCTGGGTCAGTCTTGCTAGAGATTTATTAGTTTTACTG
Source organism: Ailuropoda melanoleuca (assembly GCF_002007445.2). Taxonomy (NCBI): domain Eukaryota; kingdom Metazoa; phylum Chordata; class Mammalia; order Carnivora; family Ursidae; genus Ailuropoda; species Ailuropoda melanoleuca. The sequence continues at coordinate 90,948,516 of NC_048233.1, forward strand.
ATCTTCTCAAAGAACCAGCTTTTGGGTTTTTCGTTTCATTTTCAATGTCTTCGCTTTCTGATTTTATCTTTATTCTTTCTTTCGTTGTATTTCCTTTGTGCTTAATTTGTCCCTTTTCTAGTTTGTGAGGCCATTGTTTTTCTAACATAAGCATTTAATGCTAGAAATGTCCAACTGAAGTGCAGCCCACGCATTTCCGTGTGTTCGATCAATCACGCTCCGTTGAAAATATTTTCTTCCCTCCCTGAGACTTCTGTGACCCATGGTTACTTGGTACTATGTTGTTTCGTTTCCCAATGTCTGGAGATTTTCTTGTTACCTTTCTATTATTCACTTCTAGTTTGTTCCATCATAGTGAGAAAAACAATACTGCATCGGATCTCAATTCTTTTAAACTTGTTAAGGTTTATTTTATGAGCCAGAATATAATCTATGTTGACCAAGGGTCCGTGTGTACTTGGGAAGCGTGTGCGCTCTGCTGCTATTAGCTGGCGAGGTGTGTAAATGTCAGTCGGTTCAGAACGCAGCTCTGCGGACCTTCTACGTCCTTGCTGATCACCGACTGAGCCACCCAGGCATCCCAAAAGTTTATTGTTTTTAGTAAGCTCTATACCGAATGTGGGGCTTGAACTCATGACCCGGAGATCAAGAGTCACATGCTCCTTTGACTGAGCCAGCCAGGTGCCCTGAATACATTTTTTAAAATTCATAGGACTCATTCATCAAAAAGAGTAGCCAGAAATAGTAAATTAAGCTTCATAAACTATGTGCGATCCCAGGTTTGCAGACAACGGCTTTCATGAAGTTCAATAAGGGTGCAGAGCTGGGGTGCCCGGCTGGCTCAGTCCGTGAGGCGTCTGCCTTCGGCTCAGGTCGTGAGCCCAGGGTCCTGGGATGGAGTCTTGCGTCAGGCTCCCTGCTCAGCAGGGAGCCCGCTTCTCCCTCTGCTGCCTCTCCCCCTCCTTGTGCTCTCTCTCTTGCTCGCTCGCTCTCTGACAAAGAAATAAATAATAAAAATATTAATTTAAAAAAAAAGGTTGCAGAGTTGGGCAGCTCAGCCTGCCAGAAGGATGTTCTCATTCTGTCCAAAGCTTCTGGCTGGTGAAAGCTGGGATGTGCGGCTTTGAAAGCCACCCCATCCTCCTGGGACTGGTGAGTATGTCTGTCACCCTCTAGAATAGGACAGAATCTGGAGCTGTCATCCCAGTGGTGATGCTTGAGCCGGTGCTGGGGCCAGGTTTGTAACCCTTCACCGCAGAGTTTTATGGGACGCTTGAAACATTCAAGATAATATTTGTATGGCTTGCAAGAGTGGTTTGATAGTTTAAGAATCTGTCCTTAATCAATAGAACAAGCAGAATATCAGCAAAGCTATAGAAGAATGTGAGTAACAGTCAACCAAGTAGGTATGTTTGACATTTAGGGAGCAGCCCGTCCAACATCAGACAAACACACACTCTCTTCAAATAGATATGGGGCGTTCACCAAGGTAGACCACATTCTGCAGCAAAAAAGAAGCTTAACAAGTTTTTTAAAAGAATGGAAATCATACAAAGTATGTTCTCTGACCATAAAGGAATTAAATTAGAAACCAACAGAGAGATAACAGAAAAATCTCCAAAAATTTCAGAATTAACACAATTCTAAGTAATCTATGGGTCAAAGGAGAAAGTAGAAAATATTTTGAACTAAAGGAGAATAAAAATACATCATATCAAAATTTATGAGATGGAGCTAAAGGTAACCTCAGAGGAAAATTCATAGCATTAACTACTTAATTTGAAAAGAATGGTGGTCTCAAATGAATGTAAAATACCAATTAGCAATCCATGATCAAATCGACTGATGCAGAAAAAACATTTGACAAAATACAACATGCAGTCATGATAAAAGTGCCTAGCAACCTAGAACTAGAAGGAACTCCTTCAACCCAACAAAAGGCATCTTCAAACCCTGCAGTCAGCATGACACTTTATGATGCAAGATTGAGTGCCTTCCAGCTAAACTCAGGAAAAAGGATGTCCACTCTCACCACTCTTACTCAAGATTGTGCTACCATTCTAGCCAGTGCAATCAAGCAACACAAAATACATAAATAAAATACATCAGGGGCGCCAGGGTGCCTCAGTCGGTTAAGTGTCTGCCTTCGGCTCAGGTCATGATCTCCGGGTCCTAGAATTGAGCCCCGCGTTGGGCTCCCTGCTCAGTGGGGCATCTGCTTCTCTCTCTCCCTCTGCCGCTCCCCCTGCTTGTACTCTCTCTATTTATTAAATAAAAATATTTAAAATAAATAAGTAAATAAATAGAATCATCCAGATTGGAAAGGGAGAAGTAAAACTGTCCCTATTCACAGACAACATGACTGTCTAAGTAAAACCCCGAGGAATCTACAAAAGCTCCTAGAACTAATAAGTCAGCTTCGCCAAGTAGCAGGATACAAAACCAACTCAGAAGATCAACTGTATTTCTATACACCAGCAACAAATAACTGGGAGCCAAAATTAAAAAGTAAAAACACAACAGGTAGAAATAGGTAGAAATCTGACAAAAAAGTACAGGATCCGGGCACTTGGGCGGCTCAGTGAGTTAAGTGTCTGCATTCAGCTCAGGTCATGATCCGAGTGAACTGGGGTCGAGCCAAGCATCCGGCTTCCTGCTCAGTGGGGGGCCTGCTTCTCCTCCCTCTGCCCTCCCCCTGCTTGTGCTCTCTCTGTCTCTCTCACCCTCTCTCAAATAAATAAATGAAATCTTTTTTAAAAAGTTAAAAATATTTCCACTCATAGAATGGGACAAAGTATCAGCAAATCACATTTTCAGCAAATGACTTGTACACAACATATGTAAAGAACTCTCAGAGCTCAACAATGACATCACAAGAAAGAAAACTCCAGATAAATATCCTCTATAAATACATATACAAAACTCTTCAACAAAACATGAGTGAACCCAATCCAGCAGCATTTTTTAAAGGATTATGCACTGTGACTAAGTGTGGATTTATTCCAGGAATGCAAGGGTAATTCAACAGACAAAACTCAATCAATGTAATACATCACATTACTAGAACAGAGGGGAAAAACCCATTTAATCATCTCAACAGATGCAGAAAAGGCATCTGATGAAATCCAATACCATTTTATGATAAAAAGACTCAATAAACTATGAATAGAAACTTAAAAAAAAAAAGAAACTTCCTCAATATGATAAAGGACATCTATCAAAACCCACAGCAAACCTTATACTCAATAGTGAGAGACTGAAAGCTTTTCTCCTAAGATCGAGACAAAGACAGGGGCACCTAGCTCTGGTACTTCTCTTCGTCACGTGCTGGAAGTTCTAGCTAGAAAAATTAGGCAAGAAAAAGGAATAAAAGGTGTCCAAAATTGGAAAAGAAGTAAACTATTTCTAATTGCAGATGACGTGATCTGATGCATAGAAAATCCAACAAAACAAAACCCTATTACAACTAATAAATTCAGCAAAGTTGCAGGATATGAGATCAACATATAAAAATCAGTTATATTTCTATACACTAATAACGAACAATCCAAAAATGAAGTTAAGAAAATAATTCATTTGCAATAGTATCAGAATAAAATACTTAGAGGGCAGCCCTCTAGGGTCCCCTCCCTCTTCTGGAACTCTGTACTATCATCACTCAATAAACTTTTTTTGCTGCCCCCCCAAAAGGAATAAAATACTCAGAAATAAATTTCAGCAGGGCTCCTGGGTGGCACAGTTGGGTAGGGAGTCCTACTCTGGCTTGCAGCTTCAGGTCATGATCTCAGGGTTGTGAGATCCAGCCCCATGTTGGGCTCCACACTTGGCTCAGAGTCTGCTTGGGATTCTCTCTCCCTCTCCCTCTGCCACTTGTGCTCTCTCGCTCTCTCTCAAAGCAATAAATCAATCTTTTTAAAAGGTTTTTATTTATTTATTTGTCAGAGAGAGAGCACAAGCAAGGGGAGGGGGGCGCCTGGGTGGCACAGCGGTTAAGCGTCTGCCTTCGGCTCAGGGCGTGATCCCGGCGTTATGGGATCGAGCCCCACGTCAGGCTCCTCCGCTGTGAGCCTGCTTCTTCCTCTCCCACTCCCCCTGCTTGTGTTCCCTCTCGCTGGCTGTCTCTGTCTCTGTCAAATAAATAAAATCTTAAAAAAAAAAAAAACAAACCAGTACTAATGACAATCCTTAAACAGAAATTATGAATCTAATAAATGAAGTTATAAGCCAGTAGCTCTTGTGTTAAACTTATACTCATTTTTAAAAAGATTTTATCTTTTTACGTTTTTAGTTATTCATTCATTTAAGTAATCTTTACACCCCATGTGGGGCTCGAACTCACGACCCCAAGATCAAGAATCCAGTGCCCTACGGACTGAGCCAGGCAGGTGCCCCAAGCTTCACACTCATTTAAAAATAATTATTAGTCTTTTCTTAAAGAGCAGTTTTAGGGTTCCAGAAAAATGCAGCCGCGAGTACAGACAATAGGTACACAGGCCCAGCCTCCCCTACTCCCACCGCTGGTCCAGCCTTTCCAGCGGAGTCCGCGGCTCCAGCTCCGGGGCGCGTCCGCCTGTCCGGCCTCCACCCTCGCCCAGCTCCTCCCGAGCCCGCTTTGGAGGCTCTCCGCCCCCTGCGCCCAGCGCTAAATGGGCCCCGCGATGGTCTCCCCAGCCCGGCCCCACTGCGCCTCGAAGAGCGCGCAGGCAAGGCTCGGAGGCTTTGCACATGCTGTTCCCGCTGCAGGCTCGCCGGGATGTCCCTCCGCCCCCGGGGGCCTCCCTCCCTGACCCCCGCGGGCCCGCGCGTCCGCGCCCCGGAGCAGCGCTCTCCTCCCCCACCCCCCAGCCAGCCAAGGGGCGCCGACGCGGCGATGGGGGCGGGCGGCCGGCCGGGGCGACAGCTGGGTGGGTGGCCCTGACCTTCCAGGTGGATCGATGAGGGGCGGCCCGCCCGCCCGGCTCCCGGGGGCTATAAAGGGGCCACGCGGGGCTCGGGCGGTGGCAGCAGCGCTCAGCACCCCCGGCGCGCCCACCATGGCCATCCCGCCCCTGCCGCTGCTGTTGCTGCTGCCGCTGCTGCTCCGGGGTTCTGCCGCGCTCCCCGCGCCCCCCAGGTGAGCCCGCGGGTCTCCCGCGACCCAGGCCCGCTCCTCGGACCCCCCCCCCCCCCNCCCCCCCCCCCCCGCCTCGCCTGGCACTGAAACGGCCCGCGGTCCCGCCATCCCTTCCCCAGGGCCCCACGGCACTCGGACGGGACGTTCACCAGCGAGCTCAGCCGCCTGCGGGACAGCGCACGGCTGCAGCGGCTGCTCCAGGGCCTGGTGGGCAAGCGCAGGTGAGGACCTGCGGGCGCTGCCTCTGAGAGCGGGGGACACCTGCGGGCTCTGGGGGCCCTCCACCTCCAGGACTAACTCTGACTTGGGGTTGGGGGGCAGCGAGCAGGACACAGAGAACAGCACCAGCTGGACCAAGCCGGCTGAGGGCCGCCTCTGCCCGCACTGGCCGGACACGCCCACCCTGCAGGCCTGGTGAGCACCACCCCTGCCTCGGGGGCCAGCTCCTGCCCCACACCCGCCCTGTAGTCCTGGGGGCACCCTGGGTGAGTGGCAGGAACGGACGCGGCAGGGGGCCAGGGGTCTGGGAAGGTGAAACTGCCTGTGACAGAGGAGGCCCAGTTTCCCCCAGGTGGGCAGCGGCCTGCAGCCCCTAACCTGGCTGTCTCCACAGGATGCCCCTGAGGGACCCCCTGGATCAGGCCTGGTCTCCCCAGCTGCCTCCTGGATCCGGGTCTGGGACCTCGTTTTCAGAGCCAGCCAGCCCTGCTGTGGAGGGGACACAGAGGAGGCCCTGAGGAAGAAGGAACTTCCCGCCGGCTGCCACTGCAAGGGCCGCAGAGTGGAGCCTGGAGGGGGTGGGGAGGAGGGGGGGCTGCACGTGTCACCAATAAAGGAGGAATTCAGACCCTGGCCCCGTGAGCTCACTCTGCGCCATCTCCCAGGGCAGGGCTGTCAGAATGCAGGAGGGCCCTGACCATGGCTCCTGGGACTGTGGCCACACCCAGCTGCCCTTTAAACCTGGGAAGCCAGTGGGGCGCCTCACCTCCCTTATCTCTCCGGTCCCGTTGACCGAGCTCCCCAGAGACCCATCTGCATCCCTGCATCGGCAAACACGCGGGGGCTCTGGGTGGACGGGTGGGTGGGGGGTACAGGATGTCTGGCCCAGAGGCCACGTGTCCTGTCGGTGTGCGGAGCAGGTGGGGGGGGGGAAGTTAGGGGGCAAGGAGGCTCGAGCAGGAAGTGGTGACGGGCCGGGTGTCTCCCGGGGGGCCCAGGTGTCCCCTCCAGAGAGGATGGAAGCTATGTCTCGGCTCCTGCTCCAGGCTATGTGGTCTCAAATGGCTCCACCGCTCTGAGCCTGTGGAATGGGGATGGTGATGATACCCCAAGGGGAGCTGGGGTCTCCGGAAGCCACGCAGGCACCACCCACACACGCGCCAATGCCAGGAGCCTGGGGCGGGCGGGCAGAGCAGCCAAGCAAAGGCCTAGAGGGGGAAGGGCCACAGCCCCCATTGTCACAGCAGCCCCTCCCTCCTGTCCCCGGCCAGTGGCCTCTCCCCCGCTTCTGCTGAGGGCTTGGGGGGGCCATTGGAGTAGGGCAGGTGGGGGCCTAGGCTGACGAGCCTTGCCAGGAACCCCTCTGTCAACCACCAGAACCCATAGGGACCTCGGTTCCCCCCAGGAGCTCTCAACAGCCCCCTGAAGCACAGCCACCCCATCTCTGCGGCCCGGCCCACCCCACACCCTTGGAGGAAACTGGTTTGTTTCCAGGAAAGGCAGGGTGACCCCAGGACACAAACAGCCTTTTCCTTGCAGACAGACCTAGATGGTTGGTGTGGGGAGAGGAGGTGGACCTGGAGCGGACACCTGGAGGGAACACCTGGGGCCTGAACCTTGCTCTAAGATGATTCTGGCAGAAGAGGCCAGCAGAGGGGCAGCCGGGGTTGGGGGGTGGGTGGGTACAGCAAACACAGAAGCCAGGGCTGAGCCCCTGCCCCAGTCCCCACCCCCGTCCCCTCAGCCCCTGCCCCAGCTTCTGCCTGCCCAGCCACGCCCCACAGCCTCATCCCCAGGCCCAGGGTGCCCTGAGCACCTTCCGTTCGTGCCTCCGTGTCTGAGACCTGAGTGGCCGTGGGCCCCCGCCTGTGGCGCAGCTCTGGTGGGGAACCGCCAGGTCTCCCCCTCCCGGCAGTAGGCTAGGCCTGGCCAGGCGGCCGGCGGGAGCCCCCTTGGTGGAGGCCGTGGCTGGTAAAAGATCATAACGTGGGGCGGTGCCCGGCAGGGGCGAAGGTCGCCCGGGCTGAGACGCCACCACCAGCGGCAGCCAGCTGCTCAGAGGGCCCGGCCGGCGGACGGCCGCCGAGATGGGGGCTTGGGCCCTGCTGCTGCCACTGCTCATGGCCACGGCCCAGGCCCAGGGTACCCACGGGGCAGGGGCGGCGGGCAGGGCGGCAGGCGGCCGGGCGCCGGCAGGGCACTGACCCGCCCTCTCCAACTCTCCAGTCTGCTCTGTGAGCAACGCCATCTTCGAAGTCCAGGAGAACACGAATCCGAGCGGGCCCCTGACGGACATCGATGTCCCTGCGGGCCAGCAGGTGACCCTCGGACCGTCGTCCACCCCCTACGCGTTTCGGATCCAGGGGACTCAGCTGTTTCTCAACATCACTCCCGACTACGAGGTACAGACGGCAGGCCTGGGCGGGGCACCCACGGGGGCTGCCGGGCGGCTCACCTTCCCAGGACCTGCGCGGCCACCCGCACCCCTCCCAGGACAAGGGCGTTCCAGGGGTCCCGGGGCTTCTGTGCCCCCCAGGCAACGACTGACCCCTCTTGGGCCCCAAGGCGGGTAGGGCTGTGGGGGGATGGAGCTGCCTGGGCCCCCAAGGCCCTCTGGACTTAGCACGGATCCTGGGGACCCTGTCTGCCTGTCTCCTCACTTGTGACGTGGGGATGGCGTGGTGTGGTCACCTGGGCAGGTGATCCCCGACACCCGTCTGCCCCCTCAGGAGAACACAATGCTGGAGGCGCACCTGGAGTGCAGGAGTGGTAGCACCGTGGTGAGTACCCCAAACCCCCTGGCTCCCATGTTGCCATCCTCAGCCTGTGATGTCAGCACACTCCAGGCTCGGACCTCTGTGCCCGGCTTGGCCTGGTCCAGGGCCACTCCCTGGTGACACCACCTTGTGGTATGTTTTCAAGCGTCCCTCCTGCGTTGGCGCCCACACTTCCTCCAGCCCAGACTCTGCCCTGAGACGCAGACCCCCAGCAGAGACCCCCAACCCCAGACCCCCTGACATGGAAGGCACCTCAGCCTGCCAGTTCCCTCTCCCACGTCTCTGTCAGCAAGTCTGTGGGCTCTGCCTCAAGCTGGACTCCAAACCAACCAGAGCCTGGGCCACCAGCATCTCCTTTCTGGAAACTTCCAACTGGCAGCTGGTCGGCTCACTCCGCTCTTGGCCTTGGCCAGTCCACTCTTAGTGTGGCACAACGCTGTGATCGAGCAAGGGGACACCCCCGGCTGCTTTCTCACTCAGAGTCGGGGCCAAATGGATTGTGCGGTGGGCAAGCCAGGTGCCCGGACCCCGACCCAACCCCGACCTAGAGCCCTTTCCGCAGATGTGCCCCTGCCTCCCCCTCTCACTGTCTCGTGTCTTCACTCCACCTTCTCAGAGAGGCACTGACCACTCTGCGCTAAGCTGCGAGCCCAGCCCCCACGCTCCTGCCAGCTCGGCCTCCTGTGCTCGGAGCCTGTGGGCGCCCACGGATGGCACAGCACACGGCCCAAGGAGATCTCAGGATGAGTCTCTAAAAGATAGGGACCCTTCTTAACACCACGGCACTGTGGCCACCTGCAACAGGGGACCCCCAGTATCAGGGGATACCTGATGTCCCCCCTTCCCCACAGTCCAGACAGCCCAGCACAGCCCACCTACTGGGGCCAGCTGCTCCTTCCCCTACGCGCCTCCCTGCCTCCCCCCTTCCTTCTCCCCTTTCTACACTGCTTGTTAATTCAAGTAAGGCCTACCCCCAACACGGGGCTCGAACTCACAACCCAAGGTCAGAGTCGCCTCCTCCCACTGAGCCAGCTGGCCGCCCCTCTTAAGCCTCTTTCAATCTATGGGTTCTCCTTTCTCTCTTCCTTTTTCTTTGAGAATTATTTTCGAAGCAGTTCGACTGTTTTACCGCTGTTCTCATGTGGGATTTTGCGGGGCGCCCCACCCCCGCCCAGCACCTGTGCTGGTTTCCTCCAGGGCGCCGGGCGCCTGCCGTGAGCGCTGCGGGAGTGCCGTCCGGAGTGCGTCTGCTGCGGTCTGTCTGTAGTTCCCGCAGAGCAGAGCGGGGGCCCTGGGCAGGGGGCTCTGTCCGAGCACTGCGCCCCAGGCCGTCCGCAAGCACCCTGCTGAGCCACGCCGACCCCGCAGGTGACCCAGCTGAGAGTGTTCGTGTTTGTGCTGGACATCAACGACAACCCGCCCACGTTCCCCTTTGAAGTCAAGGTGGAGAATATCCCTGAGGTGAGCAGAGGAGCCAGGGGCGAGGGGCCAGGGGCTTGGCCGCAGGGCTCCGTCCATGGGGGTCAAGGGCGTAGCCAGATCACTCCCCCTGCATCCCCCAGGACACTAAAGTGAACACCACAGTCATCCCTGGGACGGAACTGGAGGCCCAGGACCTCGACAAGGACGACATACTGTTCTACACCCTCCAGGAGGTGACCCCGGTCAGTGACGCCTACACCGGCTCCAAACCCTCCCTTCGGCCAGTCCCCCTCTGTGTCCTCCCAGCGTCCCAAGCTGAGTCCCAGCCCCTCCTCCCAGGGCGCCAGTAACTTCTTCTCCTTGGTGGGTACCAACCTGCCCGCTCTGCGGCTGGACCGGACACTGGACTTCCACACGTGGCAGAGCATGACCTTCCGGCTGCTGGTGCGGGTGAGTAGGCCCGGAGCTCAGGCCCCCACCCGAGCTGCCCCCAGCCCCGGACCCCCAGGCCTGATCCAGCCCGGCTCCGCGATTGCAGGACACACAGGGGGAGAATGTGGAGCCCAGCCACACGGCCACGGCCACCCTGGTCCTGGAGGTGCAGCCTGCTGACCTTCGCCCCCCCTGGTTCCTGCCCTGTGCCTATTCAGATCCTTACGTCTGCATCAACGCCGAGTACCGTGAGGCTGTCCCCACGGGGCACAAACTGGTACTGGGGGCAGGGAGGGGCCAGATGGGCATCAGGGACGAGGCCTGGGTGCCATGGGGCCAAATTTGGTTGTGATTTTCACATGAACGTTGCTTCGAAGCCAATCCCACCCAAGCACATGGTGGTGAGTGGGAACAAGCCCTCCGAGCGTAGAGGGGGCGCACAGGTGTGGCTGATCTGGGGCAGGGCCCAGCAGCGCCTTGGGGACCCAGCGAAGTGGGCTGAGGGTGGCGGCATGAAGGGCCACGGTGGTGCTCCAGGGGGCAGCTGCCTCTCTGACCAGCTGACGTCCTTGCTCTGACCCGAGAGGCCCATGGAGGCACCGGGAGACCGCGGCGCCTGGACACGGGCTCCAGGGCCTCCTGCCCTACTGAGCGGCCTGAGTCCAGACTCCGCGTGACCTCTCCCTGTCCCGCGTGTGTGCTGGCTCTTGAAACGCCTGTCATTCAGATCAATCAGATGTCTTGGAGCAAATTAACTCAGTAGCCACGGATCCCAAGGGGTGTGGTGGGCAATCGTGTGAGGGACGACTTCCCCTTGAGGGGAGCGGGAGGGTGGCTGGCGTCACACCAGCCCCACGGTGTCTCCTCCTGTCCTTGTCCCTGCAGCCAGCTTCCCTCATCCTACGTCCTGGGCCCATCCACGCCGTGGACGGGGATCGGGGCATCAACCAGCGTATCCTCTACAGCATTATGAGGGGTGAGTGCAGGCCAGACCCCTGCTTCTCTCCCCATCCTGCACACCCTCCCCACCTTGGCCTGAGGAAACCCCAGGGGACTTGCCATGTGGGCAGAGCCAGCAGGGACCCTAGCCCTCAGGTCACTGGAGGGAGCAAGAGGCCAAGCCTTCCCACCATCCTTGCAGGACAAGAAGATGGCACATTTGCCATTGACACTGACTCGGGCAACCTCACCATGACCAGAAGTGTCCCCAGCCCAGAGACCTTCACTCTGCTGGTCAAGGTGGGTTCCCTGGCCAGGCCTCCATGGCCCTTCCTGAGCCTCATTCAGGCTGTAGAACTTGTCCTTCAAGGACCCGTGGGTCACTGAGGCCTCCCCCACCCCAGGGCGAGCAGGCAGACCACGCCCGCTACTCGGTGACCTGGGTCACAATTGAGGCCCGAAATGCCACCGGGAGCCCGCCCCACTTCCCCGAGAGCCGGTACCACGGGACTGTGGCACGAGGCTCTGGAGCAGGCGTGGAGGTCAAAGACGCCACCGCCCCCGCCCAGCCTCTGAGGATCTGGGCCCAGGACCCTGACTTTCCGGTAGGCACCAGCCCCACTGTGGGTGGGTCGGGGGGTCACGGGGGCAGCCCGGGCCCGGGACTCACTGGGCCGTGTCCAGGACCTCAACTCTGCCATCACGTACCGCATCACCAATAACACCAACTTCCGGATGGACGGCGAGACCGTGCTGACCACCGCCCTGCTGGCCGATGTGGGGGTCTTCTATGCAGAGGTAAGGGCAGGGGGGCATCGCCAAGGGGCCGGGTTAAGGCGGGGCCTGCGAGGGACAAGCCCCCTTTCTGCTCCAGGTCGAGGCCAATAACACAGTGACCGCAGGCACAGCAACCACAGTGGTGGAGATACAGGTGCTGGAGCGGGAAGAGCCCACCCCCACAGGTGAGCCTCGGCCGGACGCACCGCAGGTGACAGCTCAGGAAAGGCTTCCTGCCAGGGCGGTGGCTTCCCTGGGGCAGGCACGCTGGCGGCAGAGGCAAGCCCGAGTCCTGTCCCTGGCCCTCAGGTCCCTCAGCACCCCCAGAGACCCCCACATCCCCAGAGACTGGAGGAACAACCAGGCCCTCAAGCAGCACCACTTCGGAAGCCCCCAGGCCCCCGGCGCCCTCTCAGGGATCCTCTACGACCAGCTCTGGGGGGGGCACTGGCCCACATCCCCCCTCAAGCACAACTCTGAGGCCACCTGCCTCATCGACGCCCGGGGGGTCCCCCAGTGTGGGAACCAGCACCTTCCTCCCATCAGCCTCGCCCAGTGGGGGCTCGACAGAGACGCTGAACCCAGGAACCTCTCAGACGATGACCCCTGGGCCCAGCAGGACCCCACAGCCCTCAGGTAGCACCTCCCATTTGCCCCAGAGTCGCCCTTCCGCCCCCTGACTCATACTCTAGGTGGGCCTGGGAGTCACCCCGGGGGGGCCCAGCCTGACCACACTGACCATGAAATCCCAGGGGGGTCTGCTCTGGTCTGGGCAGAGACAGGTTCTGGGGGCCCAGACAAGGTAAACTGGGGAAGGTGTATGGAGGATGGGGCAGGTGCCAGATATGGGGTCCGGGGGGCCCTACGATTCCAGGCCCTTGTCTCCACCGGCCCCAGCACGGCCTTCATGGCCCTTCCTATGGTGCTGGACCCCTGCCTTGCACGGGGAGCTGGTGGGCACCGACCCCCTTCTCCCCTCCCTCCCTTCAGCAGCCTGGCCTCCCCAAGGGCCCCTGGGAACGCACAGCTCCTTGGCTGGGGCGGAGTGATGCTATTCCCCAGAACCTCAGCTTGTTGTCAGGGCGCCCAGAGCCTGGTGCAGGTGGGCACGGGAAGTGCTTGGGGCGCTGACGGTAAGCTGGCGGTGGTGTTGCTGGCAGGGCCACCCCAGACCGGAGGAGGCAGCACTTCGGGGGACGGCGAGCCCGGAGTCAGCCAAGCTGAGGACCGGCGCTTCTCTGTCGTGGACATGGCGGCCCTGGGCGGGGTGCTGGGCGCACTGCTGCTTCTGGCTCTCATTGCCCTCCTCATCCTGGTCCACAAGCACTACGGCCAACGGCTCAAGTGTTGCTCTGGGAAAGATCTGGTGAGGCCCTAGAGGGGTGGGGGGCCAGGACTGGAGAGGGGCAGATGGAGAGGGAGAGACGGGGGTAGGCAGGTGAGAACAGTGCCAAGGACAGATGGAGAGGGAGACAGAGAAGGGGCAGGAGGGGGAGCAGAGGTGAGGAAAGACGGGGTGTAGACATCACAGTCCGCAAAATGGGGAGGAGGCCAAAAGAGGCAGAGAGAAAGGAAGGACTAGCCTGGATCCTTGTCTCTGGGGAGGGCACCAGGGGTGGGGGTCCCAGACCAGGCCGGGGGTCCTGGTTGATGCCCTAGCTGTCCCTGTCCCCTCCCCAGGAGAGCCAGCCCCTCAGCTTTGACGACCAGGCCTTCGTTGCCCCCCAAGAGGCCAACTGGGCGCCGGCTCCCCACTCCTCACCCGGCCCCACTCGGGCTGCAGCTCCGGAGCCCCCGGAGCCTGCGCCCCCAGAGCCCCCCAGCACCGCGGCCCCTCGCCCAGCCTCAGAGTCCCCTGAGGTGGCCCGCGATGGAGACGGCCCGGCAGCAGTGAGGTCCATCCTGACCAAGGAGCGGCGGCCTGAGGGCGGCTACAAGGCCGTGTGGTTCGGGGAGGACATCGGCGCTGAGGCGGACGTGGTGGTTCTGAACACGCCCGCCTCGGACGCGGCCCGCACCGCCGACTCCGGCAGCGAGGCCAGCAGCGACGAGGACGCGGACGAGGATCCCCACGCCGACGTGCCGGGCGCCGGCTCCACCTACGTCTAGCTGGGCTCCTCGGCTCCTCGGCTCCTCGGCTCCTCGGCTCCTCGGCTCCTCGGCTCCTCGGCTCCTCGGCTCCTCGGCTCCCCGCCTCCTCGGCTCCTCGGCTCCTCGGCTCCCCGCCTCCTCGCCTCCTCGGCTCCCCGCCTCCCCAGCGGGCCGGACCTGAGGCCGGCCGCTCGCCCCCACGCCACCGCGCACAATAAAGCGACAATTTCCAAGCTCTGCTGCGCGCGAGTCGGTGGCCGGGAAGCGCAGCGCTCCCCCCACCCCGCCCCCAGCAGCTGCCGGCCGTGGGAGGTGACGGTGTGGCCCATCCCCCACCCCCGTCCCCGGGTCCGCTGCGGGCCGCGCCGGGTGCGCGCTGGGACCTCCCCCTGCCCCTGCCGGGAGCGCAGCGCCACTTCCCGTAAACCACCTGCTGCGCCCGCCGGCCGCGGGGCTTCCCAGGCTAGTGCCAGCTGTTGGGGAGAAGTTCCTCTCCTGGTCTAGCCATGGCCGGGCGGAGGAGGGGCACCCTGCACTAAGGATTCCTCACCTCCCCACCTGACATGGAGATTCTTGGCCTGGGGGAAACGGAGGCGCCACTCTCAGGAACACTCATTTTGGAGAGCAGGTTCCCTGGAGACCTTCCAGGGGGTTACAGCCAGTGGGCCTGTGAGGTCGTGTGGGGGCAGTAAACACCCAGTGGTCGGTGGGAAGAGGCACCTGGCCTGTGACCTGTGCCTTGGTGCAAGGGCTCGCCCGAGTGACAGGACCTGGGAGTGGCGGCTGCAGGTCATGGGCCAGGCTGGCAAGGTGGGTGGGGCCGGTTGGCCAGGGCCAGGGCCAGGGCCGTGAGGGGAACCAGAGCCACAGAGTAGGGGATGGAGCCCCCTCTTCTGGCTTCCTCAGTGGAGGACCGCAGGCAGGACTTCCTCCCAGACCGCCACCACACTGTCCCTTGCAGGTCATCAGTGTTTTTCCTAATGAAAAGGCAGCACAAATTCCTTTCCAAATGTCTTATCCTCAGGGGTACATGAGTATTCTTGTCTGAACAATTCTCATTAAGATTCCAAAGGCCACGGTGGGGTGGGGGCGCCTGGTTGGCTAAGTCGTTACCCAGTGGACTCACTCTGGATTTCTGCTTGGGTCATGGGGTCATGATCTCAGGCCCTGGCATGCAGCCAGGGTAGGGCTCCACAGTCGGCAGGGGGTCCACGTGGAGACCCTCTCCCTCTGCTCACCTGCTCACAAGCTCTCTAATAAATAAATCTTAAAAAAAAAATCCCAATGGGGTGCTGAGCTGGTTCACTCGGTTGAGCACCCCACTCTTGATCTCAGCTCGGGTCTTGATGGTGAGATCCACAGGTTGGGCTCACTCTGGGCGTGGAGCCTACTTAGAAAAAAGAAAAAGAAAAAGAATCCAAATGGTAGGGCTGCCACTTGCCCCGCGCCCTCGTCCATGACCCACTTTCCTGGAAAAAAGAAGAGCCTGGTTTTGTGAGGGGTCTTCAGCTTACCCCACTGCCTCTCCACCCCCATTAGTTGCCAGTGGCCCCCTGCCCTGACCCTGCATGTGCAGGGGGTGCTCCTTGAGGGAGAGGAGTGACTGGACCCCACAGGACCGGCCACTCCTGCCACCCCTGCACGACCCCCGCGGGTACCCAGGAACCTGAGCGGGGGGCCTGGGGAACTCGTCCTTCTCCCAACACACACGGGAACCGGCAGCCAGAGCACGTGACTTCCTCGGCTGCACCTGCAGCTCCGCCGGGTGGCCCGCCCCCCGCCCGCCCCCGGCGCGTCCCCATAAAAGCGCTTGCTCCCGGCCTCTCGGGGACAGGAACCTTCCCGCCAGGACAGCCCAGCACGCAGGTACTCGGAGCCCCTGGCCCGCGTGAAGCGCGAGAGCGGTGCAGCACAGGGCGGTGACCGGGTGGGTCGTTCCGGGAGTCGGGGCGGGATGGAGGGGTGGGGGTTGCCCCGCCGACAGAGCCCTCACCTCCCGGCTTAGGGCTTAGGTTTCGCTTTCCCGGCGCGCGCGGTTTCGCTTTCCCGGCGCCCCGGGCACGCCCCAGCCAGCGGCCGATCTGGTGCTGTCTCCGCAGGGCCCCGCCAGCGCCCTCCCGCCCGGGTCTGGGCGCTGGCTCAACACCTGTGACTTCCCTTGTGCGCCCGCACATTGTGGTCACAGCGGTGCCAGGGCTGCGCAGAGCCTCACACGTCGGCAACGTCGTGGCCATCATCCCTCCGCCGCGGCTGTGGTCCGGTTACCTGTGACAGCGGGGCCACGCACGAGCGGCGCTTCCCACCTGTAGTGACTCCTGTGCGCGGGGCGTGACCCCCCCACCCCGCCGAGGGCCCACCTGCCTCTCCACGCCAGTGCTTTGCAGGGAGCGATGGCCGAGGCTCCTGAGAGGTGAGCGCCCGTCCCGCCACCCGGGTGCGCGGCCACACCACCTGGCCGCCCGCACCCTGACCCGGCCGGTCGCCCCACCCGCAGGGGCCCCCCGCGCCTGCTGTTCGGAGACTGGCTTCTGGGGGAGGTCAGCAGCGGCCGATACGAAGGCCTGCGGTGGCTGGACGCAGCCCGCACGCGGTTCCGCGTGCCCTGGAAGCACTTCGCGCGGAAGGACCTGGGAGAGGCGGATTCACGCATCTTCAAGGTGGGACCCTCGCCCAGTCGGTGGGAGAGGGCCGGCCCCGGCCCTGTCCCTGCCCCCAGGCTCACACCTTCTATCCCTCTCCCCAGGCTTGGGCTGTCGCGCGCGGCAGGTGGCCGCCCAGCAGCGGCGGCGGCGGTGACCAGTTGGCCCTTGAGGGCACACTCCGCGCCAGCTGGAAAACCAACTTCCGCTGTGCGCTACGCAGCACGCAGCGTTTCGTGATGCTGCAAGACAACTCGGGGGACCCCAATGACCCGCATAAAGTGTACGGGCTCAGCTCCAAGCTGGGGTGGAGAGGTGAGGCGCCCCAGGGGAGGGCAGAGACATGGTGCTGTGGGGGCGCAGGGACTCTGCTCTGTCCTGGAGACAGCCTCTGGAGCAGATTCGTGCTTTCAGAAACTGGCCTGAAGAGGCTGGTGCCGGGCTGTTGGGGGCGGGGGGGAAGCTGATTTGGCCTGCTGGGCTTAATGGTGGGGAGTACATACCCAAATGCCCCACTCCAGTCTCATCCCACACTCCCCCCATCCCAATTCTCCCTCAGAAGGTGCGGGCATTCACCAGGGGGAGGAGAAGGCCCTTGAAGATGCCCTGCCCTCGATGGTAAGATTGTTCTGCCCTCCTCTTCCCAGGTGGGGCTGCCACTTCTCACTGGGGCTGGGGAGCTGCTTACGCTGGCCCTCTCTTTCCCCGCAGGGTGGGTTCCCTAGGCCATGCCTGGCAGGGGACGCTGGTGAGAGCCCAGGGCTCGGGCTGAGAACCTGAGCCCTGTGCCCCAAGCCCCCTCTTTGGCCCAGCTGGCAACGCTGGGGACCTCTTGCTCCAGGCTCTACAGCAGAGCTGCCTGGAGGACCATCTGCTGGAAGCTGCATGGGGGGCGGAGTCAGCCCCCCCAGAGGCTCCTGGTGAGAGGCTGTGTCGGATGGGGGTGCTCGGCCTTGCAGAGCTCCATGCCAGGGGGGAGGAGGGGTGGGAGTGAGGAGGATATGCAGTGGGGATGGAGCCAGCCACAGCTGGGCCCACAGAGCTGTTCCCAACCGTCATTCTCCTCCTCAGGCCCAGAGCTCCCGGACACAGAGCCGTCCCTGCCAAGGGCAGGAGAGCTGGCCCCCATGCACCAGGCCCAGGTGACAGGTGAGAGGAGCGGGGGGGGGGTGGTGAGTGAGTGAGTGAGGGGCTGGGGGACCAGGTGCCAGCTCCAGCCTTCCTCCCCAGATGCAGCCCTGGAGCCCTGCCCCCCAGTGGCAGGGGAGCAGATCCTGGCCAGGCCTGGCCGCGCCCCGCCGGCAGCCCAGGCAGAGCCCAGCCTCAGGGCCCTGGATGTGACCATCACGTACAAGGGCCGCACCGTGCTGCAGGAGACGGTGTGGCATCCCAGCTTCGTGCTCCTGTACGGGCCCCCGAGCCCAGCCGCCACGGCCACGGCGTCCCAGCACGTGGCCTTCCCGAGCCCGGCCGAGCTCCCTGACCAGAAGCAGCTGCACTACACCGAGAAGCTGCTGCAGCACGTGGCCCCTGGCCTGCAGCTGGAGTTGCGGGGGCACGGGCTGTGGGCCCGGCGCCTGGGCAAATGCAAGGTCTACTGGGAGGTGGGCGGGCCCCTGGGCTCTGCCAGCCCCTCCACACCCCCCCGCCTGCTGCAAAGGAACCAGGACACCCCGATCTTCGACTTCGGCACCTTCTTCCGAGGTCAGTGATGCATGTGACGTGGGGCCGTGCGGTCCCCACTGTCCCGTCCTGCTGGGCCCTGCTCACCGCAGTCCTATCCTGCAGAGATGATGGAGTTCCGGGCTCGCCGGCGTCGGGGCTCCCCACACTACACCATCTACCTGGGCTTTGGGCAGGACCTGTCAGCTGGGAGGCCCAAGGAGAAGAGCCTGGTCCTGGTGAAGGTGAGGCATAGGGTCCTGGGGGCAAGGCTGCATGCAGCCCCCGTCCGGCCTGATGACACCCTCCCCACAGCTGGAGCCACGGCTGTGCCGGGCGCACCTGGAGTGCGTGCAGCGAGAAGGGGTGTCCTCCCTGGACAGCAGCAGCCTCGGCCTCTGCCTGTCCAGCTCCAACAGCCTCTACGAAGACCTGGAGCACTTCCTCATGGAGGTGGAGCAGCCGGCCTGAGGGCCAGACCTCTCTCTTCAAGCCAATAAAAAGGACTCGAGACTCATTGCTGGTGTCCTGACCAGGGGCGGGCTCAGGGTCGGGGCTGGAGCTCAGAAGGGGCACCACAGACTTCCTGGGAGCCCACAAGACCTACAGGCCCAGGAAGGGAGGTGACCAGCCCTGCACCCACCCACTCTCCACTGTCTTCACACTGAAGAAACAGGCCACACACTTTGGAGCCAACAAACTCTACTTAAAAGAATACAAAATGCTCTGGGGACAGCAGATGTTTGCTCTCGCAGGTGTGGTGGGGAGAGGGGCACCAGGAATGGCCAACTCTGTGCCGTGTGCAGGCGCCCCCCCCCGCCCCCCAAATCCACTAACACTGCACTCTGCCTCGTGGGAGGCGGCAAACGTGAGCGTTGTTTACAGAGAATAACAGAAAAGTGAGGAACGGCCTTCCCTTGTTACTCTAGAAAATAAAATCAGGCCATCCGTGAGAAGGCTCAAGGAGCTCCTTCCACCCCCAGCCTCCTGCTGATCACCAAAGGCTTCGCCTTTCAAGTACTGAGTCAATCAAGAAGTTTCTAAAGATAATCCATTTTTGATAAATTAGAACACAATGGAAACAGTGTGTATCTATAATATACATATAAAAAAGTCCAGTTTTAAACTGTGAGCAGGACAGGTGCACAGACCATACGTGATCACGGGAACCCTGAATACAGGAGTGCTGGCTGGGTGTCCTCAGGTTTCTGCTACTGCCACTCCCAACAGAACCACTCGGGGACGGGGGCCGGTGCGCCCGGCCTCAGCTCTCGGTGCCCTGGGCAGGCGCCTCCTCGCCGGCCTCGGCCCTCCGGTGCCGGCGCATGTGTCTGTACTTGTCCACATAGGCCTTGACCAGGTTGCCCACCTTCACGGGGTTGATCTCTCCGCTCTTGCTGTGGCATATCTGGGGGCGTGGGGGAGAGGCACAAATGACCCGGACGTCCACGGGGTGCCCATCACAAGGCACACAGCACGACACACATCCCCCCGCTGGGTCCGCCTCCCACGGCAGCTGGGGACGTGTGGCCAGCGTGCCACGGATCAGGCCCTGATGCCCTGGGCCTGAGAACCGTCCAGCTCCCGGGCTCTTGCTTTCCCACTTGCAAGCGTTACGTACCTTCTGTTACTAGCCCACTCAACGAGTGACGGGGACGCAGTCCGTCCCCTCACAAACTCCGACGCTCACTCGCCCCGCGCGTCCACGCGCTCCCGTGACGGGAGGACGGCAGTGGCCTCTGGCTGCACCGCCCTGGGCCGGCACCTAGAGTCTGGGTCACCGGGACGCGGCACGGACCACCCGCCCGCACGCACCTTCTGCACGGCCTTGCGAAGGATGTCCTTGTACTCCTCCTTGGTCACCTCCCTCTTCTGGTAGAAGGGCTTGATGGCCAGCTTCACCTCCTCCACCGCCCGCTCCTGCACCTGCAGCTTCTTCATGTACTGGGGGCAAGCGTGTGTCACCGCCCTGCCTGGGGGCCACGGCCCGCCCCACGGGAGGGGGCCCGACTCACCTCCTCGTTCCTGGCCTTCTCTGCGGCAGGCCTGGGAGCGGCCGTCCTCTCCTCGGAGTTGCTGGCGCCAGCGGCGTGACAGGCCGGCTCAGCGGCTGCGGTCAGGGCGGTGGGCGCTGGGGCCGGGCTCTGCGGGACCCCGCAGCTCGCCAGGGGAAGGCTCCCCTGCAGGATAAACTGGACCGTGGGCCGGCTGGCTGCTGCGTACGGCGGGAGGCTCACGGGCAGAGCTGGGGCGGGAGGCAGGTTGGGGGTATAAACCTGGACAGAAAGGCAGATGGCTCAGGGCAGCACTCCCACCCCCGCAGCAGGAAGAGCCCCGGCCAGAGAGGGAAGTCCTCAGCCCCAGCCCGGCACAGCCCGTGTGGCCTGGCGCCAGACCACATCCCTCCACCCAGGCACCCACCTGAGAAGGCTCAGTGTCGGGGAAGCCAGACCCTGGGAGTGCATAACCAGGCGGAGGGAGCTCAGAGGATGCCTGCTGGAACCCCACCGAGGGGCCCATGTCTTCTGTTTCCCAGACCCCTTCCTGGGGCTTCTGGGGCCGGTGAAGCGGCATCCCTGAGGGCCAACATAGGGGAGGTGGGTGCTCTGTGGCCACCCTGGGCCAGAAGCTGCTTCCTGGCTGGAAAATTCCAGAAAAGCATCCCAGCAGCAAGGACCACAGGCCAGGCTGCAGCCACCTCCCTGCCTCATGGCCTACGCTGCCCGAGTGACCGAAGAGGTCCCTGTGCAATCCCCCCCCCACACACACACCAGTGGCCACTCGGAGCCATCCTCCCACGCTGCCCCGGTCCACCCCCGGGAGTGCCCGCGGGAACACCCTACTCACGCAGGCCTCGGTCTTCGGCAGGGGCACCACTCTCTGCCTCCTGGAGGTTCCAGGTGACTCTCTTCACCAGGGCTTTAGCCCGCAGCAAGGGGGTCTGAGAGGGGCCTTCCTCCTTCTCCACGGGCACCCCGCCCCCAGGCTGGCTCCCCAGGGTGCTGGGCAGCACGGCAGCCCCAGCTGTGTCCTGCTGGAGTGGGGGCTTCTCCTCGGGGCCCGGAGCCTGGGGCAGGGGCTGTGCGGCATCTTCACCGTGGATCAACGACACCTCCCGCCTGATGACAGCCACAGCCAGGCTGGTGTCCTGCGGCCCGCTGGCCAGGGGCACGGGAGGGTTGGGCAGGAAGGCTCGCTCTGGGGAGGAGTCTGTGCTCTCCGGGGAGGGTGGGGAACTCATGTCATCCAGCTGCATGAAGAAGGCTTCGCTGGAAAAATCCTCGAAGACGTGCCCCGCCTCGACAGAGTCGCCATAATCAAGGTCCTCGGGTGGACACTCCGCTGGTGCCTCTGGAACCGCCTTGTGGGCCTCGGCCCCCGCCGGGGCGGCGTCTGCACCCACTGAGGCCAGTACTGAGGCCGGTGGCCTGGCTGGCTGCTCCCTGTCAGGCTTCTGCTCCTCCTGGGGAGCCGGCGCCAACTTCTTCTCTGGGGAGCGAGGCCTCGGCCGCTTCTCATGGGATCGAGGGCGCTGATGCTCCCGGGACCTACGCTCTGTGCTTGGCGACCTTGACCTACGCTTCCTCCTCTCATGGGAACCCCACCTGGCTCGGGGCTGCTCCCAGCTCCTCTCCCGCGGGCTCTTCTCCCGCGGGCTCTTCTCCCGCGGGTGCCGGTGCCTCCGGCCTCTCTCCAGGCTGCTGGGGGGTGAGCACTCCCTCCCCCGAGACCTGGACCCTGACCGCCTCCGCTTCCTCCTCCTGCTCTCCCTGCGTTCGTGGGAGGAGCTGCCGGGGCTGCCTGAGCGGGACCTGGACCGCCGCCGGCCATGGCCCCAGGAGTCCCTCTTCCGCCTCCTGCCCTCATCCTTCGCCTTCTTCCGCTTGGCTCGCTCGTGGCTGCTGGAGTGGTTGCTGGAAGACCTCCGGCCCCGGGACTTGGTCTGCTGCCTCTTGGGGTGGTCCTCACCCACTGGTGGTGACGCCGACCGTGAGCTCCTGTCCCCAGAGCGGGAACCTGAGCGGGAGCCCGAGCGGGTCCTCCTGTGCTCCCTGGCAGTGGCCCGCTTCCTCTTGGCTTTCTTCCTGCCACGGGAGCTGGACGTGGAGCGAGAGCGGGATGGGGACCTCAGCTCCACGATCCTGTGGGCGGTCGTCTGCGGTGCGTCCGGGCTGGGCAGGGCCTCTGGCTCTGCTACAGTCACACAGGTCACCGTCCGCTCCTCGGAGCCAAAGAAGGTACTGCAGGGCAGCTGGTCCTTGTCTTCCCAAGGCTCCGGTGGGGACAGCCTCTGTGCCCGGGAGGCTGAGCCCTGGCCCTCGGCAGCCTCTTTGCCCAGCCCCTCGCACTCCAGGTCGGAGGCCCCCTCGGCAGCCCCCGCGCCCTGGAGCTCGAGACCGCTGGAGGAAGGCCCCCGAGGGGGCTCGGGCTCCGTCGCAAAGACAGTCTCCACCGTGTAGGAGGTGACACAGCGCACAGTCTGCAACGTTGGGGCCTTTGGGCTGTTGATGGAGATGGTGCGTGTGATCTCAGAGGGCAGGAGGCCAGAGCCCAGGCGCTCAGGGCTGCTGCCAGCAGAACTGGAGTCGGAGCCTGTGGGGTCAAAGGGGTCGTAGATCTCACTCTTGAGCTGTTTGGTCTTCCTGATGGAGAACAGGGGCGAAGGGTTCTCTTTCCTTTGCACCTTATTGTCGACAGGCCGGAACGTGTTACAAAAGCCAGGGTTGGAGAGTCTGCCGGAATGTGCCGTGTTCCCGGGAATATTGATCCTGAAGCTCTCGAAGGTCGAGCTGACACCCTTCCCCTTTGAGGGTCCCAGCGAGGCAGGGGACTGGGAGCCACCCCCTGAATGCGGGCCAGGCTCTTGTGGGCCCCTGCTGCTGGGCTCGCCCTCTGCTCGGGCACCATGGCCAGGCTGCCCAGGGCCCTCCCTGCCCGTGAGCCGGCTGATGCAGGAGCTGGGGATCTCAGCACGCTGCTCGCTGGTGGGGGCCACATCCCCCCGTCTGCTGCCGCTGTCCTCCCTCCTGACCTTTGGTATCCTCGGTAGCTCAGAGATGTCGGGCCTCCTGGGAGCTGGCTTCAGGGCCTGGCCCAGCAGCACACCGGCAGATGGCAAGTGAGAACAGCTACCAGTGGTCTTTGAGGACGCAGAGCTGGGAGGCAGAGTGTGCTGGCCGTCACCATCACATCGGGGCTTGTCCCTCTGCTTTAAGCCAGGCCCGCACACGCCTGACAGGTTCTGAGTGTGACCGGACGGAGGGGTCACTGACGAGTCCAGTCTCACAGTCGCCCCTGCCGTGAGCGCGGGGACACGGGAGGGTGCTGGCCCGCCATGACAGCTCAGCCCCACACTCTGCAGCCCACTTCCTGAGTGTGGCGCTCCGGGCTGCAGGCAGGCCCCAGGCCCAGGGAGCTTCCCTGCTTGGGACAAGCCTCCTGTGCTCCCGCCTGTGCTCCGAGGGAAGGAAACAGGTGCTGAAAGACAAGAGGGCAAGTGGCCATCAGTCCCTGTCGCCCCCTTTATGAAGCGCAGTCTATCGTCTCACTCAGATAACAATGGCTTTCTCCTAAAAGCTGTGCTTTTAAACGCCTATTCCCGGGGCGTCTGGGGGGCTCAGTTGGTGAAGCGTCTGCCTCCAGCTCAGGTCATGATCCTACGGTCCTGGGATCGAGCCCTGTGTCGGGCTGGGGCTCCTGCTTCTCCCTCTGCCTCTGCCCCCCTGGCTCGTGCGCCTGCTCTCTCAAATAAATAAATAAATGCCTATTTCCACTTGCTCCGAGCTAGGCCTCTGTGCACCTGGGGGCCCGGGGACAGCACCTGGGGCTCACTTGCCACTGTGGGTACTTTCTCTTGTGTTTCACAGTTGTGCTCTGTGGCCACAGAAAGTGCCCCTGCCAGTTACAGATGCTTGTCACAAAGCGGGGGCCAGGAGGGGCACAGCCCGCCCCATCCTCCATGGCCGGGCACCCCCCACCACAGAAACCTTCCAGGGCCTGGATACGCGGGGATGGGCTGCACAGGGGCTGGTTCCATGGCTCTGTGAGAACACACACCAGCCACGTTACGGCCATGGAGGGTCTGTGGGCTGGCCCCGAAACCCCGTCGTCACCTAAACCATCAGCCTGTAAACTCCGTTCAAAAAGGCACGTAGAATTAATGGAGCAGAACTGAGAAAACTGCGCCCCTTCACGTCCATCTTGAGCCGAGAAGGCACATCAGTCCCCCAACTGTCTCATCTGCTCGCTCAGAAACAGGGAGAACCGGTGGGTCACATGACCCCCACAGCTTCCCAGAGTGTCAAGGCAGAGAGGGTGTCCCCGCGGACACTGCTGGGCTTTGTGCAGCAGCCACCTCACCTGCTCTCTTGGCGCTGAGGGAGCCGTCCCGGTGGATGGTGACGTCCGCGCCATTCATCATCAGGAGGGTCTGGCCCGACAGGATGCTCCCCACCAGGTCTGGGACGGGCGCCTCGTCCACTTCTGGCTCAGGTGCCGTAGCAGGAACACCCCTCCTACAGGTGCAGACCCACTGCTGCCTCCCCAAGCCCAAGACCCTCGAGCCAGGTGCCCCCCAACTCCCCGGTGCCCCCCAGGTCCTGGCTGCCGTACGCAGAAGAGGCTGCCTGCTGGGCCCCCCGATGTGGAGCACATCAGACCACCCAGCAGCTCTGACAACAGAAAAGCAGGCTGTTTGGAGGCGAAACCATCTGATGCTTCTGATCCCCACTGCCACCAACAGCAAGGCTGTTAACCAGTGTCACTGGGTTGCTGGTTTGTTTGATGGTGAAACAGAAGGAAACAATCCAGCCACGGGGCGGCAGCGCCAACAGCAGCTCCGTGGCAGAGGGGGGCAGGGGCGGCCTAAGCACACGTGGCTACTCGCCCCCAGCTGGCACCCGGCAGACCGTGGCCCGCCACTCTATCCTCATGCCCTCGACTGCAGCACTTCCTCCCGGGCCAGGCGGAGCGCCAGGCCAATCTGGAGCCCCACTGGCCCCACCCCAGGACCACGGTCCCTGCCAGCACACACCTGGAGAGCCCCATGGCCACGGGCCTGGCCACAGGCCGGTGAGAACGCAGCGCTGACTGGGACAGAACCCTCCGCTTGGCGCTCAAAGGGGAAGCAGGGTTCGCGGACTGCTCTTCACTGCTGGCGAGAACACACGGGACAAAAGAACGGTGACCCCACACAGAAGGCCCAGGGAGACCCCCAGCCCCTCCTCAACTGCACACATGGCAGCACCTGTGCCCCCACACTGAACATGGGACCCATGGAGTGGCTTCCTGTTGGCAAGTGCCCAAGCCTCTGAATGGGCACAGGGCAGGTGGGGCACACGTGCAAGATAGACCTTTCTCCACGTGAGCAGATGAGAACGTATAGAGCTCTACACACCACCTACGTGAGTCTGAAAAGGAGTCAGGAATCGTCACCCTCATGGTACAAACGCAAAATCTGAGGCCACTGCCGACGAAGAAAGGAGGGAGGTCCCCCTGCAGTTACCTGTCAAAGGGGTCCAGCTCATAGGGATCTCCAAAGAGCGACAGAGAGGCCACTCCGATGTCTGCACGCATCAGCCCCAGAGAGGGGTCTGCTGGCTTGTGCACAGACGGGATGCAGGCTCCGCGGGCTGGACCCCGGAGGCCCAGCGTCCGTGCGATGCGGGAGCGAGCTGTGGCTTCATCCTGAACCGAAGTCCCAAAGGGAAAGGAATGATGAGCAAGACGGGAGCTAAAGGCTCCAGAAACACCACGCAGCAGGCTGAGTAAATGCCACACCGGAGCCCAAGGGCTTCACGTGTGTAACGGTAACTGTTACGCCAACAGAGCTAGCGAACACATCCCAATGTCCCCCATCTACACACCGCAGAAGCACCTGCAGGAAACGGGCACACCCGCTGCAGGCCGTGTTCGATTCTGAGCACAAATTCACAAGCAGCAGGACCAACCACCCAGGTGATGACTGACTTGACACCTGCGGAGGGGTGCTGAGGGGACCCGCAGGTGTGCCACCAGCGCCCACGTGTGGCCATCTCTCCAGGAATTCCGCCAGAATAAACCACCAAAGCAGAGGCTCACATACTCCATGTAAAACGGAAGCATAGGCTTCCATAAGCGTAAACTCTACGCATTTACATTCATCAGGCAATGGCAACAATTTTGGGTATAAATTCACATGTGGATGCGGCAAACACCTGAACGATGGCCACAACTGAGCTCTTTATGTTTCACGCATTAACGTGCTTTCAGCATCCCTCCCCGGAGCTGCAGTGAGGACAACACTTTGGAGCAGGGACACGCGACACGGGCTGCACACACACAAGGAGGGGCCCCACGCTGAAAACCTGGTAGCCAGAGAACTGGAGGATGAGGAACAGCCTCAAGTGGGCAGTGCTCATAGGTGACCCACTCCAGTACCTCTGGCAGGACAAGACCACTCGGGCTGAAAACCCAGTCGCACGCCCCAGCTGGCATCCCTCTCTCGACTCTCCCCCACCCCCCCAGCTCCCAGTGGGCTCCCACACGCCAGCTAACAACCCGCTCGCCTCCCTGACAAGCTGGTGGCCATGGCCCTGCTGCCTCCACGCCCTCTGGCCTGCCTGACCCTCTGCACCCCGCGGGGCCCACCCCTCGGATGTCAGGAGTCATACACAACCCCTCAAGACATCCCGCTCCAAAGGGTCCTGGAAAATCTCTTGTCCCAGCCCCATCTTCAATGTGTGCTGCAGAAATGTTCATTTTCATCAGGGGATCTCTAAGTCAATACAGAACAAGGAGGCTTTTCCTGTGCATCCCACCACCTAGCTGCACAAGGGAACTGACCCGCGCAGTGGGAACACTACCCTCCAAGGCTACCTTTGACTTCTTCCCTTTTCTCTTCTTCACGCGACCCTGGCGTCTCTTAGACCCCGTCCCGGAGCTCCTGCTTTTCACAGACGATCTAGACTGCGTCTTCCTTCTTCCCGACACTTTCTTCCGTCTTCCTACAAAAAGCACTTTGAGAGTCTGTGCTTTCCTGTGTGCCCTGCGGCCCCCCGCCCAGCCCGTGGGCGTCCCCCCAAGGATGCACCATACAACTGGTACACAGACAACTGTGTGCACTGGCTTGGGGAGAAATAAGCCATAATTGAAAAAACAGTGTTTCCCCACGGAGGAGCGAGAGAGGGAAGGAAGGCAGTGCAGAGAAACATGCACATCCAACTTTTATCACCAGTAAATATTTCACATCGTTATGTAACAGAATGAAATGAAAAACCAACCAACCAACCCTGATGGTCCAGAGTAAAATGAAACAAATGGCCCCAGGCGTGTGTTCACTTGATCTAACCACAGAGGACCCCCCAACAGACTGGAAAACTAGAGGACCTACCACGCAACTCTAGGGACAGGTCCTAAAGATTAAACCGCACAAACACCGGGGCTCAGCCCTGGTCAGTCACCGCAGGGACGCTACCATGGGCTCAAGGGGGGCCCTCATTCCGTGACGCTCCAACACCCCCTGGAAACCCACAGGGGCTTCAGCGTGGAAGGAGCGGATTGCATGGAGACGGAGCGATTGGCCCTCGTGACGTATGCCATTAACACATCACACGTATCTACATCCGTGAGTTCTGAACGCGGCTGACAACCCGAAGTGAGCTCTGCGCAGGGTGCTACCTGCACCTCGGTGCTTCTGAGAAGCAAACCAAGGCCTGGATCTTCGTTGTCCCCAAACCCCGCAGGACCGGGAAGCAGCCGGCGCGGGAGGAAAGCCTCTCCTCGCCTTCCTCCGTGAGGTCACGGGGCTGAGCGTGGAGCACCACAAGCAGGCAGGCAACTTGCAAACACAGATCCAAACAAGAGTCCCGGCTGAAGCCGAGGGACCTTGGGCTCCGCTGACAGGCTGCAGGCGGGTGAGCACGGCCCGTGGGCCGCCAGACTGGGAGGGGCGCGGACGGCCACCTAGCTCCCTCCATGGTCAAGAGCAGAGACACTCACCAGGCACAGCCCCCAGTGCAGCATGGATCTTGTTTAGTCTGGATTCAAATAAACTAGGGTTTAAAATTCTACCACATTTATGACACAATCAGAACCTTCGACACTGACAACGCTATTTCACGGCGTAAGGAATCACCGTTCACCTTCTCAGGTGGCACAAGGGCACTGCGCTTCAGTTGAAAGAAAAAAAGACTGTGTCTTTCAGAAACATAAGATATCTCCAGGTAAAACGACGATGACATGAAGGGTCTGCTTCCAAATAGGGCGGGAGAGAGCAGGTGAGGGTGTAGGAGTGAAGTGAGGCCGGGCCACAGGACGGCTGAGTGAGGACTCACTATTCGATTCTCCCTATGCCTCCAAAGGGTTGACAGAAGTCTGTAAAAACAAAAAATTCACCCGCAAAGCCAAAACAAAACAAAACAAAAAACCAAAAAAGAACCCAAAACCAAAAACCACCAGGCAAAATGAAGTCAATAAAGCATAAGCAAGGACAGAAGCACCATTCTCAGCTGCATGAGCACAGGTAATGGGGGTGCGGCCTGTCCTTAGTGGGGTACGCGCTGGGGACAAAAGGAAACCCTTCTGGTCCCGCCTCGAACCACAGCGCTGGCAAGACCTGAAGGTGTTATTCTTTTTTTTTTTTTTCTTAAAGATTTTATTTATTTATTTGACAGAGAGACAGCCAGCGAGAGAGGGAACACAAGCAGGGGGAGTGGGAGAGGAAGAAGCAGGCTCAGCAGAGGAGCCTGATGTGGGGCTCGATCCCATAACGCCGGGATCACGCCCTGAGCCGAAGGCAGATGCTTAACGACTGCGCCACCCGGGCGCCCCTGAAGGTGTTATTCTGAGGCCGTTCTCTGGGGGACGGAGACGGGGTGAGCAGCAGGCGGGACGAGCTAGCACTGAAACGTGGGACTTCTGACACGAGAAACTAGAGATGCAGATGGGAAACGAGAGGTAAAACCTTTATAACCTTCACGTGAAGTGAACACTGGCATGGTGGATTTCCCAGCTCTGCCCCACCCTTGGCAGAGAACACGCAGAGCGTGGTCGCTCCGCATTTCCACAAGCGACAGAGCTGGACAGCACTGGGTCTCGGCCCCGGCAGTGGGGAACACAGGGCATGGCAGGGCATGTCACACAGAGCCCACGGTCACAACACAGGCCCACAGGCACAGCGCAGACAAACACCAATCATCCCCAGGCCTGGGGAGGACGTACAGCACTCGGCTCTCGTGCTGCTGATGGGGGTACAGAGAACCACGTAACCTTAACTGCACCTTTACCCAATGAGCCCACGGTCCGGTCTTCTCCTTCCCCAAGAGAAACCAAACACCTGCCTGCGAGACACTGATTCAAGGACATTCAGAACATTCGCAGCATCTCTGTCCATAATAGCCCTGCACAGAACACAACCCAAGTGACCCCCCCCGCAGGAAACTGCGTCAACAAATTGTGACGTGTTCGTGTAATGTTGGTGTTCCTCGACAATAAACAGAAATAAATCATTCACGGACACACAACTACACAGACTCCAAAATCACATGCTGAGTGACAATCCAGCACACGCATTCAAGATCTAATGAACGTCTTGTTACACAAAGTCTGAAAACAGGCAAAACTAACGTCTAGTGCGAAGAAGGATGCCAGGACTGCGCTGGGGGCACCGGCTGGGAAGGGCTGGGCTGGGTGGGGTGGGAGTCCTCGCTGTCAAACCTGGATCAATACAGTTGATGCCAAAAGACCTCAGATTCGAGAGGCCACAGTGACTTAAATGGATGACCGACGGGGAGAAGGAGAACTCTCCACAGGAGCCCAGGCCAACTGAAGAACGGCGCTCGAGCCTCACGCTCGAAGCCACCGCCACGCTCAGGGGGGAGGACGACGTGTGTGAGGACCTGGACACACGCCACCCCAGGGCTTCTCCCCAGGAGGTACCTACTGACACCAGGCAAGGATGGGACTTACTATGACAAAATCACCAGAACCAACACAGAAAAGGACAAGAAACCAGTGGATTAATAATTTCAACGGCTCCCACAGAGAAAAGCCCAGAACAGGGTCTTCCTGGTGCACTGCTGCATTCAGGGGGAAAAGGGGCAGTCCTGCCAAAAAGTCCTGCAGAACGCTTCCTGACCAAGGACGGAGCGGCGGAGTCGCCCGGATGTGCACGCACAGACCTCACGGCCTGTGGTAGCTGTTCAGAAAGACAGAGCAGATCAGACCCGCCTGGCCTGGAGGGGCTTCCGTGCGGTATTTCTGTGACCTGAAAAAACCAGCTTGCAGAACCTGACGTGGCTCTAGGGGTGAAGCTCCTGGGAGGCGAGCACGTGGCCTGCTGCTTCTTAGGGACACACACATGCAGCCCGCAGCCGAGCCACCACACCTGGGCTTACCTGCTCTCCTCCTGCGCTTGGCGGGGGCTCGGGGCGCCACGGGGCGCTGGTACACAGCAGTGCTCAGACCAGCAGCGACGGCCTCGATGGTCTCGTCCAGCAGAGAAGACATGAGGTACCGTGGGACATGCTACATGGCAAGGGGGGTGCCGTCAGCAGGGTGATCGCCCTCGGGCTTCTCACGCATCTCCCTGTGCCTCGCAGAGAACTCCGGGCAGGATCCCAGCGGGGGCGGCACCACCTAGGAGGCCTGGAGAGGCCCCAAGCCAGCCCCCGCCAAGCTAACCACAGAAGCTGGTTGCCCTTGGCCTAGCAGGTTTCCCCTTCTTGCTTCTGACAGACGAAGAGGTGAGAGCTTCCTGCAGGCACTAGGCGCCCTGGGAGGACCTCCCGAGAAGCAAGTGTGGGGCGAGGATGAAGGATGAGGGTGAGGCAGGCGGCGAGGAGAGGACCCCACAGCCAGGGCAGATTCAGCTCACCGTGCTGGTGCAGAGTGGGCTCACGTGGCAAAGGGGGGGCACGGCACAGGCTGGGAGCCAGGGAGGAAGAGATCAAGAGATGGGACACGGGGCACTAGGTGCACACAGGAGGAAGTGAGGAAGGACTGCAGGCATCTGTGATGGGGGCATGGGGCACCAGCCCCCACAAAGTCCTCCGAGCCCCTCTCCACCAGCCCGACGCTTTCCCTGAGTAAGCAGCCAGACTTCAGAGAAAGCCGTCACTGCCCCTCCCAGTGCTGCCCGTGGCCGGTGTTGCTACAGGGGCAGGACTGGCACCCGCAGCATCGTGCACACCCACCTGGATCCTCCTGGCGGTGGAGATCCGGTTCCGGTTCACGGTTGCTCGGACCCTCTCGCTCTGCCGTGTCCTGGCGATAGCACGGGTCCTCCCTGCATGGGGCCGAAGCCGGCTGGTGGTGGGCACCACATCAGCCAAGAGCAGGGAGACCTCCTCCTCACTCACAGGACCTGCATCTGGGAAGAAAGAAAATCCTGCACCGATGTGTACCCACCACGCCCCCAGCCTGGCAGAGGGCATCTCCCCGGGGCCTGCGCTGCCCTGAATCAACGGACCCCACATACAGCCATACAGCTGCCCTGACAGAAAGCCCTACAAGTTCTCCCCGAAGACGAGAAGTCCCTCTGAGCGCTCCCCGCCTGGGAGGGAGGTGGTGCCTTACCAGCAGCGGGAGCAGCTCCAGGCGCAGCACATTCTGGACAGAACCACTCATCTACCGGCACCTCCTGGAGAGGAGGGTCCAAACATTCCATGTGGTACCTACAGGACCAAGAGGGTGGCAGATAAGTGTTTCAGCATCACTGTTACAACCGAGTGAGCCACCGATAGTCACCGAACGTGTCCCAAGACTGTAATGCACGGTGCAACAGACTGAATTGTGTCTCCCCCCCCCCCAGGCCGTGTGTTGAAGCCCTAAAACCCAAAGTGACTGCATTTGGAGATGGGGTCTCTGGGCGGGGTGGGGTGGTGGTGAGGTTAAATGAGGTCCTGAGGGTGGGGCCCTGACCCATGTACCAGGGTCCTCAGGAGAGCGAGGGACCCAGTGCTCCCTCTCCCCAGTGGAGGAAAGGCCACAAACACATAGCAGGAAGGCACTCCCGGCTGCCTGGAACATCTCACCAGACCTGACCCTGGGGACACTGCTCAGAGGTCCACGTACATCAGACAAGGAGACACTAGGCTGCTATGTTCCTGCAGTCCTTCCCCCAGGCATGTTGGGTGTCTCTGCCCTCCAAAGGGGGCCCAACGGTCCCTGAACCCTCCACGGGAGGCCTACTGCGTGGAGGGACTGACTTAAGTGGTGAAGTAACCCAGGGCAGCTCCGTCCTGTGGGGAACACGTGCCTGACCGTGGCAGGTGTCTTGCACCTGCCTGCACCTGGAGGCTCATCTCTGGTTGGTTATGAGACCTCAGCTTGTCCTTCCCCACCCCATCGTCACTTGGAAGCCCCAAGAATTTCAAATGATGGCACCGCACACTTCACAATCCAGTCGAGGGGCTAACAGAGAAAGAAAGGTTTTGCTCGCTGAGTAGATGCAAATGTGGCCTAAGCATGGTCTTCCAGTTGCTTCGATCCAGTCTTCAAGGAAAGCAGTTTGGGAAGAGTCACTTCACTGCTGGCATGGGCTGCCCATGCCAGCCTTCTCCAAGCCTCATGCCAAGACCCCACACAGCCCTGAGCCAGACAAAAACCCATGTGGACACCCCACTACCTCCCTAAAGGCTGGAGCCCGGATTCGGTACAGCTCCACAACCACGTACTGCTCACAGTGCTGAAGTGTGAGTGTCCAGTGAGCCAGGACGGGGGGAGACCCTCGCCCGTGAGCCCCTTGCTGGGACCTCACGTGAGGACCACAGGGATGGAAGCGTGGGCTAGGGAGGCCCTTCCTGGAATGTAGCCCAGCAAGCCCAGGACGGCATCGAGTCCTGGGGAGCACCCCAACACCCCAAGTAGACCCCAGCCTCAGAAGACCCTTCCCTACGTGGTCTCAGGCATAGAGTCAAGAATTCTGCAGCTTCTCACAAAGCATTCCAACATGGTTCACTTGACGTTCTCCTCGGCCAGGTTCCAGGGCCTCGAGTGGAGGCCGCCAGCGTGACAGGAGCCCGGCCCGGCCAGCCTGTATCAAGCGCAGCCTCTCCACGGGGAAGACTGGTTATGGACTCACACCAAGAGACGGCCACATCAGTGGCCACCAGGATGGGGGCGAAGCTCCCATGCGGAGCACAGCGCTCTGCGGGGCAGGCGTAGCCTCCCAGAACCGAACCCTGCCTGCAAGGAAGCCGCAGCGATGGGACGCGGGGACGTCCTCAGTGGTTTCCCTAGTGACCGAATACCTTTACGTTAAATTGCAAATTTAAAAAAGTCAGAGACAGGGGCGCCTGGGTGGCACAGCGGTTAAGCGTCTGCCTTCGGCTCAGGGCGTGATCCCGGCGTTGTGGGATCGAGCCCCACATCAGGCTCCTCTGCTAGGAGCCTGCTTCTTCCTCTCCCACTCCCCCTGCTTGTGTTCCCTCTCTCGCTGGCTGTCTCTATCTCTGTCGAATAAAAAAAAAAAAAATCTTTAAAAAAAAAAAAAAGTCAGAGACAATCTGTACTTTACTTCCTGTAGCAGTGAAAGAATCGGTTATACACATTCATGCATCTATAGCCTTGTGATTCCACTTCCAAGAGGAAAGGAGTAGTTTCTGACTTGACTGTTAAAGATACAAGACGGTGACAGGAAGACTCAGCACAGGGCAGAGAGGAACAGTGTAAGGGCGCCGGGATGTACAAAATCACTCTACTTGTCAATCTTAGTGTTTTAGGTTCATCAGGACTTTTACATACTTCAGTTGCTTGTTATCTGCTAATTAATTCAAGCACACAAAAAAGAAAAATCAATACATTAAATTTATGAATGTACCTTACAACAATAAGAAAAAAAAATTAATGAAGTTCTAAAAAATCCCTAAAAGTCACTGTCTAATTATTAGGATTAAGAACGACCCTGGCGTAGGGGCGCCTGGGTGGCACAGCAGTTAAGCGTCTGCCTTCGGCTCAGGGCGTGATCCCAGCGTTATGGGATCGAGCCCCAACATCAGGCTCCTCCGCTATGAGCCTGCTTCTTCCTCTCCCACTCTCCCTGCTTGTGTTCCCTCTCTCGCTGGCTGTCTCTGTCTCTGTCNAAAAAAAAAAAAAAAAAAAAAAAAAAAAAAAAAAAAAAAAAAAGAACGACCCTGGCGTAAAGAATTGAGCACCATGGGCCTGATTCAAAAGTGGCAGGGAAACAAGACCGTGTGATCGAACACTCCAACAGCCTCACCCGGGCTCACCAGCCACCTTGGAGACCACCAGAAGGCACCTAAGTCTGGCATCCGGCTGGAGAGCCCTGGGCTGCAGAGGTGAGGCCAGTGACAGCACCACAGACAGTCCTTCCCACCTCGAATGGCCTCTCCTGTTGCATCCAGCTGTTCCAGGCCAGAGCGGCCACAGACACAGGGGAAGGACTGGTTTTTGCGTGCGAGCTGAGCTGCACTGTGCTGAGCTGCCCACCGGCCCCGGGACCCAGGAGGCTGTATTTCCTCAGCTTCCTGCCTGCACTCTGCCTAGGCAGTAAACTAGGCACAGGGATAGTAAGAGCAGAGACTGGCCTTGAGGGTTTGCAGGACACCCAAGGCACCCCTCCCCCGTCCTCCAGACTCATAGCAACCAATGAGCCGCGAGCAATCAGACAGGGCAACTCCCAGGGCCCCCCAGCTGGAGCATCCCATTAGTGGAGTGTTCACACGGCACGCATGCAGGCAGCCACTCGTGAGAAAGGAAACCAGATAGTGTGTGTGAGTCGAGAGGGTGGCTCCGGAGTGGTAGGGTCCTGGGAGCTGCCTGAGAAAGATAAATGCACAGTGTGTGGCATTTGTCTGGGGAGTGAGCATGTGGCAAACTGAACTCCACGCAGGAGGCACTGGGTAGGGAGGCCTTGGGCAGGGTCAAAGCCTGGGCCAGCGTGCAAAAGGGACAATCTCGAGCACCTTCGAGGCCAGCTCTGGGCCATCAGGGCTCGGGACCTCTTGCCTTGTGCTGCTTCTTAGCCCAACCCTCAAAAGGGCTACCTATTGCCCAAGACGAAGTTCCAGACCTGCCAGCCTCATGGGATTCTCTCATTGCCACCTGCCCTGAGAGGCTGCCACAACCCCTCACTGCAAGCTTACAGCAGAAGAATTCTGCAGACATTCAGCGGCAGCCCCTGCGGGGATCCCCGAGAAGAGGAACCTTGATGGAAGGAGGCCGGGGAAAGGCTCCAGGAGCCAGCACCTGCGGAACACGGGGTCACCTGACCTCGCAGAAGCCAGGGTCCTGCACACATCCTCTGCCTGGGCCTCTGGGCCTGCTAGCTGGCCCCACAGCCCCCACTTCTCGTGTCTCCCCGGCTTCTGTCTTGATGCATTACATGCATCTCTCTAAGTAGCCTCAGAGTATTTGGGGGAACAGGCAGAGGGTACAAATGGTGGTGAATAAAAGAGGCTGGGAGGCCTGCTGGCTACCAACCAGCGGCCTGGGACTCAGGTGTTCCCAACACAGGGCGCTTGGCCTCAGTGACCACAGCAGCGAACAGCTGTGGGTCTGAAGCACAGAACAGCATTCCCGCGGGACTGCCCTCTAACAGGTACATTTAAACGCCAGTCTCAGAGGCTGGGCTCGGCAGTTCACTCGTCAGGGACTCGGGACAGCCGAAGTGGCTTCCAGAGCTGCTGTGAGGGGGGGGCCCCATGCTCACCCGGCGTCACAGCCATCACAGAGGAGCAGACGGTCCTCCCGGTCACTCCTGCCGCACACCTCACAAAAGGTTGGGTCTTCCTCCTCATCGTCTCCCGCTCTGGCGTTCTCCACCGGAACCTAAAAGCAGAAAAGCCCTGCTGCGGCGCCTGGGTGGCACAGCGGTTAAGCGTCTGCCTTCGGCTCGGGGCGTGATCCCAGCGTTATGGGATCGAGCCCCACGTCAGGCTCCTCCGCTGTGGGCCTGCTTCTTCCTCTCCCACTCCCCCTGCTTGTGTTCCCTCTCTCGCTGGCTGTCTCTGTCGAATAAATAAATAAATAAAATCTTTAAAAAAAAAAAAAAAAAAGCCCTGCTGGTCACGTGGCAGGTGAAGCCCGACCTGCAGAGCCAGAGCAGGCCGAGCAGCTTCTCCCCCACAGGAAGGTCCCAAAGCAGGGTGCACTGTGAGGGACAAGCCAGGACACCGGCACTGGACACGTGAAGAGGGAAGCAGGATAAAAGCAGGAGGCTTTTCTCCTCTCAAGAACCGCCGTATGACCAAGCAAAGACACGGAGACATAGATGCCAAAACGCAGGCCACAACCGTGCAGCTGAGCTGGGACAGTCGTAGCCGCGCACGGAGCGGGCCCTCGACATGCAGGCTCAGAGGTACGGTCCTCTAGGCTTCCACTATCCAAGCCTTCACGTGTGCAAGGTCTGCACTCCCTTCAAATGGGATGCCAACTCCGTCCCCCGCCCGTCTCCCCACGCTGTGGGGCACAGCCTCTGCTCCTCTCTTCCCTCTGTGTCAGCACTCGCTCGGCCTTTTCTCCAGAGCCGGGGGGGGTGGTGGTCAGGGTCCTCTCCAGCCTCCTGCACCGTGGGTGCTGGACTTGGAGTCACCCTTGGGACTTCTCCAGCTAGGCTCGCTCATGTGCCACTTGGACCTCTCTGCACACACAGCAAGAGCTCAGTGTCCACATGCTGCACTGGCAGATACTCCAAGGAAGTGAAGGCTGCCTGTGTGACATGGGAACAGGCCCCTGCTTCCAGGGAAGGAGAGCAGAGCGTCTAGGACAGGGGACACCACAGCTGCCCCCTGCAGCACAAACCTGAGCCTACAGAGGGCCTAAGTCCCCGTGCATCTATGGCTTTGGGACCTTTGTAAAGAAAACAGCAGGTGTACAGCTACAAGCTAAGACACATCTAAGGCGTGTCTCCAAGTCTCTGGGACGCTCCTCAGCAACGGAAGGAAGACTCACGAAGGTCCTTCGAGCCTCTACAAAGCAGACAAGCAAAAGCAAGCACCTACAAGCAAAGGAGAACTTCTTAGCCCTCCCTGCGCGTGACCCCTGCCCAGCACTATAGGGTGTGTGGTCTGCCCCACGGCCGCGGTGGCAGAAGAGGAGAGGAGCTGTGAGATATCGAAAAGGCACGCGGGAGCGGGGAGGAGGGAGTCTGAGAAAGTGCCACCATCTGCCTTCCCACCCAGAGCCCTCGGACGAGGCAGCACCCCACCGACTGGCTTCACAGCTTCACGCTGCAGATGTTTAGTGGATTTCTAAAAAGCACTAAACCTATGTTTACTCACTTCAGGAAAACGGATCAACCTCTGAAAGCACATTCTCCCATTAGACAGGGACCAACGTAACAAGGCATGGGGGGGGGGTTCTCGACCAAAGCGTCTACACTTACCTTCTTCAGAATTTTACCACCAAACCGGGCTCGAATACAAATACATTTAAATAGAGTTCGATCGACTGGACAGGAATTGGCATTCTGTAAGAAATAAAAATTGTATCAGGATCCCGTAGGATCATTTTCACCATGAACACCACACTCAAAACAAAGAATTCCTTCGGAAGTTAAAAATTCACTGTACACTGATCATCACATCTTTGCTGAACACTCCCTCCGATCTGAGAGGGACAGGGGCTCCCACCCTCCCCGGTCTCTGGTCTGACCTTCCGGCACCTGTGCTGCTGTCTCATGGTGGAACCACACTCCCAACTACTTCTGCTCGCGTTGCCCTCATGTAAATCCTCCTGGCTGCTCCCACATGGAGTTAAGAGTCCTTCCCTGTCCTGACAGGTGCCCTGCATTTTCTTCCGAAGGCTTCCGATCTTGAATCCAGGTGGTGCTGTGTGGTGTCGTGAGCTGGGCCCTCTCTCTCCATCTCTCACACTCATCTACGGAGAGCCCCACTCCCTCTCCTGTGAGATGCTACTTGCTGTCCTCTGCGTGGCCTGCCTTCAGGCCCCACCACGCTCCCGGGGCCTGGTCTCCATTCCTGGAGCAATTCCGGCGTGGTCGCTATCGTTTTATAAATCTTAATATCCAGTAGGTGACTTCTCCCTTTCTCAAAGGGACCGTCAATTCTTGGTATTTTCTTTCCCCCTCCATGAATTTCACGCCTGTAGGGCTCTGGAAGCTCCAGGCAGGATGGGTGAACCGGTAGCACCACGGCCATCTCTCTGAACTGGGACTTCCCTTCCAGAAAGTGCTCTGTCTTCACTCAGTCTCAACTGTTTTAGAAAAGCTCTTTAAAGGTCTCACATGTCTTTTTATGACTTACTTCTGAGTATAACTTTTCGTCTTTGTTAATCTTGTGCCCAGCAATCTCGCCGAGCTTCATATTCTGACAGTTGGTTTGTAAAACCTCCACGTTGGCAAACTTACTGTTTGCAGAGAGTGCCTTTTCCTACGTGACCCTTCTACCTCTACTTGCTCCTCCCACTAATCCAGTACGACACCCGCAAGGAGACAACAAGCGCCTTGTCACATTCCTCAATTTACAAGGCTTTGCTCGGCAAAAAAATCTAAACCTTGGGGCGCCTGGGTGGCACAGCGGTTAAGCGTCTGCCTTCGGCTCAGGGCGTGATCCCAGAGTACTGGGATCGAGCCCCACATCGGGCTCCTCCGCTATGAGCCTGCTTCTTCCTCTCCCACTCCCCCTCCTTCTCTCGCTGGCTGTCTCTATCTCTGTCAAATAAATAAATAAAATCTTTAAAAAAAAAAAAAAAGTTTAAAAAGTAGGAAGGGGGTTACTGCTTCTCAAGTTCACCATGAGGGGTGCCTGGGTGGCTCAGCTGGTGAAGTGTCTGCCTTCGGCTCAGTTCATAATCTCAGGGTCCTGGGATTGAGCTCCATGTCGGGCTCTCTGCTCAGCAGGAAGCTTGCTTCTCCCTCTCCTCCCCACTTATGCTATCTCTTTCTCAAATAAATAAATAAATAAAATCTTTTAAAAAAATTAAAGTTCATCGTGAAATATACCGTGTATTTCTGATAAGTTCCCTTCATCTGTTTTAACGCTGGTTCCCTTCACTGCTGGTCATCACGACTGAGTACCAAGTTGAATCTCACGCTCCCATCTATGACATGATTCCATCCAGTGGGGCCACAGCATACCGGGCTGACTCTGCCAGCCACAGACTGCCCCTAGGTAATTTAGGATTTCTGCAGACAGGTTCCCCAAGGGACACTGACCCAGAAATAAACCCCCTCTCTCCTGCCTCCTCATCCCACGCTCCATGAGCACATCACCCCACAGTGAGCTTTACTGGCAACCCCAAGAGCCAAGAGCACACCAACCAAAGCAAAGACCAGGCTGGGACCCAACCTTAGGGCCTCCATTTCTACTGTAGAACAGAGAGCACCACCTGGCAACTGACAGGGTCACTTATAAACGGAGAGAGGTCATCCTAAAGGAAGAAGAACCCCAGAGAGAAGCTGTCTCCCTCACCTTGGACCATTCGACAATACAATCCAGGCAGAAATAATGGGCACAGTTCTCCGGTGTCCCCACAGCCTGGTCCCTGAAAGTGTTGAGACAAATCGGGCAGCTCTCGGAATCATCATCAGAATTAAATGCGCCATTGGCTTCCAACTTCCCCTGAGCGTCTACCACGGCCACTAATGCCTCCATGCCCTCTTCTCCTCTTCCTCCTCCTTCTTCAGAATCTTCGGAACCTTGAAACAGAAGAAACGCAACTTTGTGAGCTGGAGCGCTGGAAGCAAGCAGGCTATAGCCACACTCAGGAAGGTGTGTTTCCAAATCCCACACTGAAGACAGACACCTTTCCCGCGGCCCTGCCAGCATGCCCATCACTGGGCACCTCACCTGAAGGGGCTCCCAAGCTAAGAGGACGGGACACCAGCTGAGCGGTCACGCCGCTCTGCAAACCTCTACCTTGGTGCAGACCCCGACCCCACCATCGGCCAGCTCCCGGGGACCCGTCCCCACCTGACACGTGCCCCGACCCCACCATCAGGCCAGCTCCCAGGGACCCGTCCCCACCTGACACGTGCCCCCGACCCCACCATCAAGCCAGCTCCCGGGGACCCGTCCCCACCTGACACGTGCCCCTGACCCCACCATCAGGCCAGCTCCCGGGGCTGTCCCCACCTGACACGTGCCCCCGACCCCACCATCAGGCCAGCTCCCGGGGACCCGTCCCCACCTGACACATGCCCCTAATGAGCGCAGCAGCGTCCAGATCGTGACACCGCCCCCCAAAACCCTCCTCAAAACAAGGTGTTAACAAACCAACTGCCGCCAAGTGAGACCTCCCTTACAGATCTGTTATTCTTTCTTTGGGATGTAGGGACCATGGATTCCTAACTTTCTTTGGGGATGTAGGGACCATGGATTCCTAACTAGGCACTTTGGCGGTAACAGTTGTGCTCAATTTCTGAGAGATTCTGGGGCTGGGGCCTGACCAGAAAAAAAGGAGACGCTTTCAGTCCAACATAGCAGCTGATGCGTGCATTTCGTCTTCTCTCCCTCCCAAACTCCACCAGAGATTCAAATTCACCTGCACCAGAGGTGTGGCAGGCAGCGTCCTCACGCGGCCCCAGGACACCACCCCATCGAACCCCTCCCAGGGTGGACGGAACCAGGGCCTCACCTACAAACCAGCTGCTGCCTCAAGGCCCCGGGAAGGACCCCCTGTTGGCCCAACCTAATCAGGTGCGCCCTTGAAAAGCCGTTTCCCCGCCGCTTGCAGAGCATGAAGTCAGAGGATGTGTGCCCGCAGGCATGGAAGCAAGCCGGGGGTGTGAACTGTCCATCAAGGGGGCAGCCTCTAGTAGCTGAGGACAGTCCCCGGCCAACAGCCAGCCAAAAGCCAGGACTTCAGCACTACTCCCTCAAGGCTCTGAATTCTGCCAATAAGCAGTGCTGTCAGAGGAGGACCCCAAGCCTCAGATGGGCACCGCGGCCGTGACCCCTGATGTCAGCGAGTGAGACCGGAGCAAAGGCCAGCAACCCACACCTGGACTGCTGACCCTGGAAACACTGAGATTATGAGCACACTGTTCTGAGCTGCTGGGTCTGTGACAGTTCGTTACAAAGCAAGAAAAAAAACTAATGAAATTGGTATGCAAAAATTCTGGGAAAGGGCAGATGAGAAGTGAGAATGGGCTTTTCTCAGCTTTCCTCCTTTGTGAAGTGCCACGTGAGCAGAATAGCCTGAGGCCAGGTGATCAGATTCTCCCTGTGGAATTCTGAAAGGCAAAGAACTGGCCATCTGAGAGCCACGAGACCCTTGTGCAGCACCTGGGCACACCAAGCAATGGCCCTGAAGTCTCTGAGGGACGGTGACCAGCAGTGACGGGAGTGGTAAAGACCTGTGCAGGTGCGGAGGCCCTGAGCCATCTGGCTCCATCTACCCCTCAGGGGCTGCTGGCGATGGTCCCGACTCAACAAGGGATCACAGTGAGGAATGTGTAGACGAGTGCACTGGCCTGGCCGCAGGCCTGAAAACCCCAGTACAGATGAGTGCAGGGTCCCCAAGAAGAGCACGGCCTATGCTGGAGCCAGAGATGGGGGTGCCTTGGGGCTGCACCCTGAACAGGCCACTGTGACTCATGGTTCCATGTCCATCACAGCTCCCTGTGGAGCAGTGCACGCTTGGCCTGGAGAGCTGAGCTAAAACCACAGATCAGAGCCCTAAGTTCTCAGTTTTTGTGGTAAGACTTAAACAGATAATATATTTTCTTAAAGGTTTTTTTTAAAAAGATCTTATTTATTTATTTGTCAGAAAAAGAGAAAGCACAAGCAGCAGGAGCAGCAGGAGTGCAGGAGGCAGAGGGAGAAGGAGACCCCCCGCTGAGCAAGGAGCCCGATTTGAGACTTGATCCCAGGACCCTGAGATCGTGACCTGAGCCAAAGGCAGAGGCTCAACCAAATGAGCCACTCAGGTGTCCCAATAATATGTATTTTTAAAGATTTATTTATTTGAGGGGCACCTGAATGGCTCAGATGGTTAAGCATCTGCCTTCAGCTCAGGTTGTGATCCCAGGGTTCTGGGATCGAGCCCCACGTCAGGCTCACAGCTCAGCAGGGAGGCTGCTTCTCCCTCTGCCTCTCTCCCCTGCTCATGCTCTCTCTGTCTCTCTCTCAAATGAATAAATAAAATCTTAAAAAAAGAAAAAAGATTTATTTATTTGATAGAGAGGGAGAGAGAGAGCATGCATGCGTATACATTTGTGCAAGCAGGGGGAGGGGCAGAGGGAGAGAGAGAGGGGAGAGGAGGAAAGAGAGAGAATCTCAAGCAGATTCCTTGCTAAGTGTGAAGCCCGACATGGGGCTCAATCTCAGGACCCTGAGTTCATGACCTGAGCTGAAATCAAGGTCGGACAGTCAACTGACTGAGCCACCCAGGTGCCCCTTAAGTAGGTAATACTTAAAGTTGGAAACTCAGTAAACTGTATAATCAAGCGAGCAATTTTCAAGGATAAATACTAGGGCAAAAAAGACAACAAGTAGAAAGAGCTGCTCTGGGAAGGGCCAGGCCTGCAGGGATACAGGAAATGCACTTTCAGAAGACTCCCTTCTCAAGGTCTGACTACACTTCCCACCTGCTAAGAAGAGTCAGCCACCAGAAAGGGGGGGGGGGTAATCAGAAGGGGAAATGAGAAAGGGGGGGTAATCAGAAGGGGGAATGAAACATGAGAGACTATGGACTATGAGAAACAAACTGAGGGCCTCAGAGGGGAGGGGGGTGGGGGAATGGGATAGGCTGGTGATGGGTAGTAAGGAGGGCACGTATTGCATGGTGCACTGGGTGTTATACGCAACTAATGAAGCATCGAACTTTACATCAGAATCCGGGGATGTACTGTATGGTGACTAACATAATATAATAAAAAATCATTAAAAAAAAAAAAGTCAGCCACCTTTCAAAGGCTGGTGCGGAAGGAGCAAAGGGCATTCGATTAAGCTGACAGGCTAGGCTGACAGGCCCTCCCTTCCTGCAGCACCTCCCCACCTACAGGGCCTGCACCTGCATTTCCTTCCCTCCTGGGCACTCAACTCTGTGTGACATCTCTTTACAGCAGTACTCTGTCCGCTAATTCCAGGCCACCTCCTCCTGTCCTTCACATCACAGCTCAGACGAGGCTCTCTGGAAGCTTCTCCTCACCACGCCAGGTCCACAGAACCACTCTTCTGGCAATGCCCCTACACACCCACTCTGGCCATGTATTACCCTTATCATAACTGCTTCTTTATGCCACTGCAGCTAAGTGGTGAGCTCAGGAACAGCAGGAACCCCAGCTGAGCTGGCTTCTGTACTCCTCCAGGCCCCACCCCGATTCTCTGGCATCCAGCAGGCCCTCAAACCTTTGCTTAAGGGATGAACCAATGTCTTCTGCCTTCAGCCCTGCCAATGTCAAGTGTCTGTGCCTGAGACCTGCTGCAGGTAAGCCCAACACCCCACCTCAATCGTGGGGGACAAGCAGAACTATATTCGTGACCTGCAAACTCAGGACAGAATTTCATGTCCCTGTGTACAGGATTCAAAATCTAGCTGTGGACAAGTATGTCACCAATACACATGAAGTTGCAACTCACATCTGCTCAGGCCACTGCAGTCCTGTTCCTTCATGAGCACTGTTACCTTTCTGTAACATGCTAACACTGATAACCACAACAACCTGAGAGACTGTGATACAAAGACCATGTTATTTGCTTTAGGACCATGCCTCTCCCTACCTCATGACTATGCCAGAAGGAAAGCAGCTGTGAACCAAACTTCCGAAGTCCAGCACCCTATCAGCAGAGGGCCAAGA
Source organism: Ailuropoda melanoleuca (assembly GCF_002007445.2). Taxonomy (NCBI): domain Eukaryota; kingdom Metazoa; phylum Chordata; class Mammalia; order Carnivora; family Ursidae; genus Ailuropoda; species Ailuropoda melanoleuca. The sequence continues at coordinate 90,992,289 of NC_048233.1, forward strand.
GTGCCCTCCCTCTGTGGAAGGTGACCACAGCTGATCTCAGACAGGGTGGCCCCACCTGGGGACCTTGGAGGCAGCAGACAGGGAGGCTAGAAGGGACAGGGAAGGAGGTGCTGTGAGCCCAACCAGAGCCCCTTACGGCAACATTCTCTGTACAGAAGTTCAAGGGCACAGATGTCAACCAGCGTAAACGTGCTGGGAATTCCTTAATAAAGTCACTTGCCAGTTCTCTCAGGGGCTCTGGTCAGAAGAATGAGAGGAAGCCATGAATGGCTCCACCAACCTGGCCTGTTGAGTCCTGGCCAGGTGGCCTGAGGCCCCAGCAAACCTCAGCTCATGCTAAAACTGCCCCGTACCTGGTGTGTGTGCACGAGTGTGTGTGCACACGCAGGGAGCACGAGTCACCAAGAGCTGGTGTGTGTGTGCGCGTGCATGCGCACGCAGGGAGCACGAGTCACCAAGAGCTGGTGTGTGTGCGCGAGCGTGCGTGCACACGCAGGGAGCACGAGTCACCAAGAGCCCTCTGCTCACTGTGCCAGAAAATGCACTCTGCCACGCTCACCCTGGAAAGACCCCAGTTCATGCTGCTCCACGCGCCCAGTCACTTTAACCTTCAACGAAGGTGTGTTGTCAAACTGAACGTGAAACAAAGGGTTACAACAGAAGTGAGCCACTGCCCCAGCGGAGGTGAGGTCTGCCGGCAGGGGAGCCTCTCCCCAGCTCCTCACAGCCCTCGGCTGGCCAGTGGGGTCAAGGCATCAACTCCACCCACAGCGTTTTATAAACAGTGGTCCCCGCCACGACGAAAGGAAACACAGGAGGCCGCTCAAATGGCAGGATTCTCACCGGATTGGTCCTCCGGACCCCCGTCCGCGTCCTCTCCGTCGGTGCTGTAGCTGCGCTCGCTGCCCGTGTCGTCCTCAGAGCCGCCACTGGTGCCATCACTGCTTTCTTCTAGAGCAAAAGAGGTGGAGACACAGGCCCCAAGAAAGTCACAACCAAGGCAGCAAAGAGTGAGGGCTGTTTCACAGATGCACAGAGGTGCTCAGAAGCACCTGCCAAAGGGACTACGAGTGGCTGCCCAGATGGGGACGGAGAAGTTGGGCTGGGTGGGGAAAGAAGTAGGGAAAGCAGACTCCGCACATGAGGTGGCCTTGCTGCTTCTGAGACGTGCAAGCCGCAAACACTTGTTCCTTCACTTCTGGGTGGAAGGGGTGGGAGGCTGGCTCACCAGCATTGCTGGCCAGGGCAGCGGGGCTGAGTCTCAAGTGTCCATCTGGCCCTGGGCTTCGGTCCACAAGCTCGTCCAGGCTGTCATCATCCATCGCTGGACATTGGCGTTCAGCTCTGAAATAAACCAGAGTCAAAAAGTTCCCAACCGTCCCGGGATGCAACGCTCCCCTCCTGAAAGCCCGACAGTCACTCGCTACACAGCACGACCTAGTGACGTGTTCATCCGTAAGACAGGGAAGCCAAGCCATGAGACAGAATACAAAGCAACTCGAACCATAAAGCTGTGCATACACAGGAGAAAAGACACTGGTTCCCATCCACGAGCAACATTCAAAGTCAAATCTCAATTTATAATGAACCTAATTTAGCTTCAGTCTGGAAACATTTTGTTACATCAGACACCTATAATACCTTAACACTCCTGAGGAATCCTGACACCAGGCACGGATGAACTGGCTTCTCACAAGCTGAGGAAAGCAGAGATTTCAACATAGCTGGGTGGGAGGTGTCGGAAGGGCTCAGATGGCTAACAGGACCCTCTCCCTGCACTCTCCTGCCATGTCACTTTCAGCCACCTCTGCTTAGCAGGTCACCACTGGAAGGCCACGTGTTAGCTGAGGCTGCTCCGACCTCACCCCAAGTGTACCCACGGGGCGCAGAGATCGGGCTCACCTCTCAGCCACCACGTCCACCCTGATTTCCAAGTGGGGACACCTGTCCTACCTACTGTGTCCTGCCACTACAAGGACAACACAGAAGACCTAGACAGCTGACCTCACAAATGCAGCAAAACACAATCTACCCCCTTTGCCAGACCTCCAACTTTGGACGCCAAACAAGAGGTCCTTTCTCAACAACGTTACTTCATTTCCCAGGTGACTCTCAGAGAAAACACTTCTTAGAGAGAGCCCTTCAGTAACTCACCAAGACAGGACGAAGAAAACCCTCCCTGGGGTACAGTGGGCTTTGGGCCAAGTCCACTCTCCATGGTCAGAGGAAAGGGATCACACAAAAGACAAGAAGGCAGAGGGGCAAGGCAAGAACCGGGGAAGGAGGGTTTGGCCAGGCGAGGCTCTCTTGGGGATCCCACAGGCAGGCGTCTCCCCCACGGGCCGTGCGCCACTACCGAGAGCCTCACCTGGCAACCAGAGGAGGGCTATCGCCACCACCTCTGTACGAATGCTCCCAGAGAACAGTCTCCTGGTGGGGCTACAGCCAGATTCAGATTCTGGAGCGCCTAACTGCCCTTACAAAGCCCCAGATTCTAGGATGAGGTTTCCTAAAATAGTGAGTGCATGTTAATTTGATGAAACTATCAACTGCCTCATATTGCTTCTACCTAGAAACAGTACACGAAGAGGTGCTTTTGTAGAATTATTCACCCCCTAGGCCACCACCTTCCTTCTACTTAGTGTTCTACGGTTAAGAAAATGAGCCATGGTCCCACTCAACTAAGGGTCTGCACCCTCACTGCTTGGTGACTCAGCAACACAGCAGGGACCCAGCCGTACCGCGACTCCTGGCCGTGACTCCTGCTGGAGGCATACAGACCACAGGAAGTGACAGGGCTGCGGCCCTTCCAGGAGGATGACACCTCTCCTGTGGGGTCAGGGAAGAGGACCTAGAACTCTCTGGCCATTGTCATCACCATTCCCACAACTGGACTCCACAAAGTCATCCTGGGACACCTGCTTTAATACCTACTCTGGCCCTGAAGTGTGCAGCACATTTCCTGCCCTATAGGGAGGTAAATACCTTTTCAAGTTGGCCCCTGAAAAACACGGGTTTGAACTGCACAGGTCCACTTCCACCTGCAAGTTTTCGGACAAATACAGTACTAAAATTTGTTTTCCTTCCTTAACGATCTTCTTGGTAGTATTTCCCCCTTCAGCTTACTTTAGCAGAAGAAACACGCGTTCATCAACTGTTTACATTATTGGTAAAGCTTCCATTCAACAACACACTCAGAATAAAGTCTTTGCGGAGTCAAAAGTTATACATGGATTTTCCACTGCATGGGGATCAGACGCCCCTAACCCCCACGTTGTTCAAGGGTTGACGTACTAACACCCATAAACCTACCAGGGAACACTTCAGACACCAGAAAACTAAGCCCCGGAGGCCACTTAAGAGATGACAGAGCACAGCTGAGGGCAGTTTCTGGGGTGCAGATTCTTGCCTTGATGATGTGTTACACAAGCACAAGGTCAAAGGTCTGCACAAACAGCCCCTGGTTTCTCCCCTGGTGCGCTAAGACCCAGGCCCACCTGTAACGGGCAGTGGCAGGGCCTACCTACAAGGGCTGTCGGAAGGTCAACAAGGCTACAACTTTTGGCACACAGGGGCTTGCCAGAAATACCTGCCCAGGAATAGGGCTGAACTCACGAGTCCTGGCGACTGTGGGGTTAAGCCCCGTGGGTCCTGTGCTCCCCCACCACAGCTGGTGAGGACAGCAGAAGAGTGTCAACTATGAGGCTGAACATCGTCCGTTCTGACATCATTACACGACAGTTAACTGCTGGCAAAGGACCCAGGTAGCCTCTGAAAGTACTTTCTAGAGCAAGCACATGGGCAAATACCGAGGAAGAGGCACAACCAGAGACCCCTGGCAGCCCTTTCCCTGCCAGGAACACTGCAGTCAGAACTCTGCGTTAACGGGGGCCCCACCAGCAGCCCCAGCTCAGACATGCCTGCCCACACTCACCATCCCTACTTCTGCCAGTATGTTCCAGACCACAGGCAATGCTGGTGGTGCTCTGTGGCTCGCCTGCCCTACCTCTAGATTTAGGGAGCTGAGAGGAAATAATTCCTCTCTTTTTAAATACAAGGACCCAAAGCCTTGCCACTGGCCTGGTGCAGAGAATGCAATGGAAGGCGCCAGCCACTGTTATTCTGACTCAACACTGTCCTAACAACAAACCCTCCCCGAGGTCCTGGGAGACCTCACCTCAGCCTCAGGTTCTAACCACACGACCCCTAGCTAGAATGAGGCTCCCAAGCAGATTATCACATGTTCCCCCACAGAAACAACAGCAACAGATAATCTAAATTGACAAGGTGTAACACGAGCATGGCTAAAAAGAGCGCGGAGCAAGAGCCTGGGGCTCTGCGCTCAGCAGCTGTGCGCCCCTGGCAAGTCGCGCAGTCTTTCCCGGCTCCGATGCATTCACGTGCAGAACAGGAAGGACAATACCTACTCCGGGGGCTTGTTCTGAAGACTCTGTGAGCTAATAGGAAACCATCCCGTGAACCGCTCGGGCTGCCGAAACGTAGACGAAGCCGCTGGCTGCAGTGACGACCAGGAGCTGGAAACGAGTTGGCACAGGGTCACACCTCGCTCACACCGAGGGCAACAGCGTGGGCTTGGGGGGGGGTGTTCACAGGACGAGGCGGGGGGGCCCCCCGCGGCTGGGGACAGG
>NC_048233.1:90997039-91000940 GCF_002007445.2 Ailuropoda melanoleuca
GCGCGCGGCGCTCGGGGACGGCTCGCGCCGGGGCGCGGCCAGGACCCCGAGGCCGCCACGGGCCCCGCACGTACCCGAGAACCTTGCGTCCCTCCCGCCGCTCCCGGGCGCTCGCCGCCGCCGCCCAAGCGCCAGCCTCGACTAGGCCGCCGCCGCCACCGCGCGCTCCCCGACCCGGAAGTGCACGGAGCCGGCTTCCGGGGCCCTCCCGCCTCGCCCCGCCCGTTGGCGGGAACCACTGGGACCAGGGCGGGGAAGAAGGGCCTGAGGTGGCGGAAGGCGCCGCTCGCCGTGGCCGGGGGCCTTGAGGCTTCGCAAACGCTGCTTCATGCTGGCCCACCGCCCAGGAAGACCAGTGTCTGGAAGAACTTGTGGTGTCTAGGCGCCCGCCAGTAGGCTGTTCTGGGCCAGCCCTCCCCCGCAGGGAGTTGGTACAGTCCGAGCCCTCGCCCTCCGCCCAGGGCGAAAGGAAGCGGCCCTCCCGCACACCTGAGACCCCGCCCTCAGACCTGGCCCCACCCCACGCCCGTAGACACGCCCCTACCCTGTTGCCCCGCCCCCACGCGGTGGCCCGGCCCTCCCCGGTGTGGGGCACGCCCCCAGCCCCCCGGGCGCCGGTAGCTCGGGCCACCGCAGCCTCGGGGTGCTCTGGGCACGAGCAGCTCCGCGCCCCACAGTCGCTCCTGGACCAAACACTGATGGGGTGCTATGTGGGCGGGCTCCTCCAGGTGCTGGGCACAGCGGGAGGAGACCCCAGCCCCGCGTCCCGTCTGGTTCGGACCCCGGAAACCTCCAGCGCTGTGGGTCACCACACCGCGTGGTGTGTGAAAAGCTGACTCGTGCTGTGATGAAAGATAAAGCAGGGTAGGGTCCGGGGCTCAGGAGCCTGGGAGGACTGGCAATGACGTGGGGGCCCCGTGGGGAGCGCACCAAGAAGCCGCCACTGGACCTCGGAAAGGAGGCCAAGCTGAGGTGGCTGGGCCCAGTGCGGGAAGTGGCCAGAGGAGCTAGGGCCACTGGGGGATCTGGAGCCGGGGGACACGTGCTGGCTTGCAGGGTCCTCATGGGGCGGCAAGGTGGGGAAAAGACTAGAGCAGCGAGAGCAGACACAGGGGGACCTCAGTGCAGGAGCCACTGTGGCTTGGGTCGCATGGGCGCAGCTCAGGTTTGGGAAGCAAGAAACTCCTGGTAGATTCTGAAGAGAGGGGATTTGCTGAGGGATGTGCGAAGCAAACAGGAAGGGAACCCAGGAGAGGGGCTTCTGGAAGCCAGGGAAGGAAGGACCATCAAGCAGGGCCCTGAGTCAAGTGAGGTGGGGGTCACTGTGACCCTGAGGATAGCAGTGTTGGGGGTGGGAGGGCCGCAGGGAGTTTGAAGAGGGTGGGAGAGGAACCAACATCTCTTGCAAGTGGTTCTGCTGCAAAAGGAAGGAGTGGAGCCAGCCAAGGGAGGGTTGTCGTTTCTGCTTACCACGGGAGAAAGAACAGCTAGTTTACACACGCTGAAACGGGCTTTGCAGAAACGGAGAAAGGATGGTGCCAGAGATATGAAAGACTCTGAAGCAATTCCTGTCCGTGGGCCACAGGGGTGGGGTCTGTAGGGGGGTGGCTGGTGCAGCACGGTGCCTCTTGGGTGTCCTCCAGGCCAAGTACTTGAACCTGGGCACTTGGGCTCCCAGTGTATCAGTCATGTAACCATGGAGAGCTTCTCGACCTCTCTGTGCCTCAGTGTCCTTGGCTGTAAAATGGAGATTGTAATACTGGATGGGTGAGTATTGGGTGGCACTTCAGGTGGGGTCCAGCGTGGTAACTATCCTGCACCAGGCACCTCCCCCTCCCTCTCCCTCTCAGCTTGGAGCTCGGCATTCACCTTCTGTACACACATGCCTACCTGCTGAAGACCGTTAGACAGAAGGCTACTACCCAGCAGAGGTTCCCACGTGGGGTAGAGGGGCACACTGCTGATGCTTCTGTGGATTGTGCAATCAGCTTATAGCCAACTTGGAGTCCCCTTGGGGAGGGGGCAGCCCTTCCTACCTTCGTCTACTGCTGTTCCCATGTGAGCTGTGCCCCCAGGGAACCGCCCAGAGCTGGGTCTGGGCCCAAAATGAATACAGGTGGTAGCTCTTGAGAGCATAGGCACATACCACATGTGCCCCCCACATGCTGACATAACTCACCCTCCCACATGCAGGTGGACACCTGTATATACCCCCCATCAGTATTGTCACCTCCAGTGCACACCGACTAGCCACCCACCTGCCACCTCTCACTTGCTAGTTCCAAGCAAGGACACAACATGTGTCCCTGCCCCATGCCCCTCATAGACCTGCATTCTGCATCCCTTGCTGTGTTTGGGGTGTGTGCTAGCGTACCCTGTTCTGCACACTTCCCACCCCAGCACAGGCAGGACATACATGAAGTGCACACTTCTCCCCTGTACAGGAGGGTGGAGCCTGACTGGGAGCTACCTTGGTTCTGTCCAGCCCAGGCCAGCTCTTTCCCCAGCCATCAGGCCTGCACACAAACACAGGGCCAGAGCAGGGGCAGGAGACAGGTACGGCTGTGTTCCCTGACTTAGGAAGGCAGGCCTGTTAGTGTCCCGGGCCTGCCTTAACCAATGACCACAGACTGAGTAGCTTAAAACAACAGATGATTCCCTCACAGTCCCAGAAGTTACGAATCTGAAATCCAAGGCAGCTGTGCTCCCTGGGAAATCTGTAGGAACTCCCTTCTGGCCTCTTCTGGTTTTTGGTGCTCCAGGCTTCCTTGGCTTGTGGCCACATCACCCCAAACTTTGCCTCTGTTTTTACACGGCCTTCCTTTTTGTCTGTATCTCTCATCTGTCTCTTATAAGTATACTTGTCATTGGATTTAGGGCCCACCCAGGTAAACCAGGATGATTTTATCTCAAGACCCTTAATTATAGCTGCAGAGACCCTTTTTCCAAGTAAGGTAACATTCACAGGGTCTAGGCATTAGGATACAGACATCTTTTTGAGGGGACACTATTCAACCCATTACAGAAGGTGATAGATAAGGGATGCAGGACTGGGGGGCACATCTGGAGGTTGTGCCAGCAATGGCAAGACAGGAACTCAGAGTTACCCTGACTTCTTCTGACTTCTCTCTGTCCCCAAACCCCAGACTTCTTTCCTCCAAACCTCTACCCTGTCCTGCAGGTGTGGGCGTCCTCAGGGATCCTGCAGATTTCTAGGGGTTCCTTCCAGACCACATTACCCAGGCTTTGCTGACCCCTCCACTTCTGACCACCAGCAGAACTGAGCCAGCTCCTTGCTCCTCCGTGCTTTTTCCCCACCCATAGGTGGCTACACCCACAACATCCTGCCTTGATTTTCTATCCCAGGCTTCAGGCTCTCGATGTCCCAGGCAAGGCAGACGGCTCCCTGGAGCCTCAACACTTAGCCACTCAGGCAATGGTTTTGAAGGAAGAAATGAGGTGACCATGATGATGGGAAGGGTGCAGCAGGGTCTGTGCTGGGGTTGTGGCACCTGCTGGGCTCCAGCCCCCACACACGTGGGATGCAGGGAAGTCACTGGAGGAAGGGAAAACGAGGAACAGGTGGGGTAGAGGGCACGGGGTTCTCCCACAGAAGAACCACCAGGGACCAGGGTGGCTGAGGCTGAGGGGTACAGTCCCTGGGTGGTGAAGAGCAGAGGGCTCCTTGGAAGCTGCCTGGAACCAGGTGAGTAAGGTTCTCTGGGGAGGGCCAGGGTCTGAGGCAGATACAGGAGACAAGGGAAAGTGGGGAGCTCTGGCTTACTTCGGAGGGGCACAGAGGGCTTATGAGGACTCCTCATAAGAGGAGTGTCAGGAACAAAAGGGGAGCAAGCATCTCTCTGCCCCATTAGGGGTCCGCATGACCCCAGATTCTGCCTCC
>NC_048233.1:91001440-91035248 GCF_002007445.2 Ailuropoda melanoleuca
GGGTCTCGGACGCACAAGTTGGAGGGGAAAGAGGGGTCGGGGGTGGGGGACGGCCCCTCCGCCCACCCGGTGGTCCCTCCAGGCGCAGGGCAGCCACTGCCCACCGCACACTGCGCTGCTCCGGACCCACTGTGCGTGTGACAGCGGCTGATCTGTCCCTGGGCAGCGCGATCGCCCCGGCTCCTCTGTGACCCTGCTGTGTCGGGCAGGGGACAGCCAGACCAGGTGGGAGGGCGAGCACCAAGGCGGGGAGAGGCGAGGGTGCCCCTGTGGACGGGTCTGCCTGTCTGCGCTCCGCAGGGGGGTGGGGAGGAAGGGGAAACGTCGTGGGGCTTCACAGCCCTCCGCACGAGAGGGCTCAGGTTGGGCCAGATGCGCCCTTGGAGGGAACTTTCTTTTTCTTGTGTGTCTCAGGTGCCAGGATGTGCAGACTTGCTGGGACGGTCTTCTGAGTGTTGCCGAGCTGAGGGCAGACCTGGGCAGGCGCCGGTGTCGTGGTCAGACCCTTGCCCTCAGGGTCGGAGCCCTACTACCTGCCTCAGGGAACTTTCTTAGGGAAGATAGTGACGGATTGGCTTTTCTATGCGTTTCTGCCACTTCAGCAAGGCCACTAAAGGAGTCGGAATGCCGAGGACCCACTTGTGGTGCCCAGTGGTGCCCAGCGACATGCCCTCCCAGAGGTGGGGGCACCTGGCAGAGCCCCAGCCTGTCCGCGGGGCCTACTTTCTCTGCTGGGGTTCTCAATCCGCTGTGAAGGTCTGCTGGTCGGGGAGCATGCCCAGAGCAGCCTCCAGGCCTGCAGGGGCCAAGATGCCTGCAGCAGGCCCTGTCTCCTCTCCCAGACAGTGGGGGTTGATGGCCGGAGCTGGGTCTGCGGTTGTCAGAGCAGCGTGAGGGAATGGCAACCTTAGTTGAGGCTTTGCCGGGACTTGGGCTCCCCTTTGGAGGGACCCTGTCCTAAAGGTCACTGTGGCGTACTGAGGGTCACACCCAGCAGGCTTGGCAGGGCAGGTTCTGCGGGTGACAGGGAGGCTGTGGGTGGCCTTGGGGTTGAGAACCAGTGGAGCTGATGGGCAGTGGCTTGCTGTGGGTGACCCCCAGTGAGCCCCAGTGTTCTCTGCCAGTGCACAAGAGTTCTTTTTCACTGGGGGTGAGCAGGAACTCTGAGGTCAGGTCCAGTGCCATCCCCAAACACAGCCTGGCCCTACAGAGACAGTGATGAAGCCTGCCTCTATACTTACAGCAAGCAGGGTCCTGTCTCACCTTGCCTTGGGAACTGGCCTGACCTGGCTTGGTCCTGCCCTGCCGTGGACTGGATGTGTGTGTATGTGGNNGGGGGGGGGGGGGGGGGGGGGGGGGGGGAGCTGGGCCTCTCCTTAGCTCAGCATAGCTCACATCATTGTTTTCAAAGTTGCAGTTTAAAGCTCCAAAGTAAACTTTTCAGCAACTCCAACGTTTGCTTACTGATTTGAAACACCTCTGGCCACTTTTGGGGATGTGGGATGTTGTCCACCTGGAACAGCCACAGAGGAGGAAGGTTCTGCCCCCTTTCCCACCCTAGAGCACAGTGGCTACCTGAGGACCCTTCCCAGGTGGAGAGTGGGCTCATCAGCTTTCTCAGCCAGTAGCAGACCAGGGACAGGTCCCTGGCGATGTCTTCAGAAGGAACAGGGGTTCCCTGAAAACAGACGCAGGAGACCAGGGGCATGCGAGCTCTGCCGGCACTGGAACTGCTTCCCTTTGGGGGGGGGGGAAGCACAGACACCAGGAGGGCGTGGGCTCATGCCCAGGCAGCACCTGGCTTTGCCCTGTGCTGGCCAGTGTGCTCAGCTCCGGAGATGACCCTGCGCTGGGGCTCAGGGCAGGTGCACCAGAGGTACAACCAACCCTCCTGAGCACAGGTGAGGGCTGTGGGTGGGGAGCACAGGCCCCTGGACCTGGTGGTGACTGCCCATAGCTCCAGCCCTCCCATGCAGGGCACAACACAATCAGCATTTACATTCCAGGCTATACCCCTTGTGACCCTGCACTTGGCTCTGTCTGGAATGGGCTGCTGTGAGGTAGACTGTGGGCTCAGGTGGGAGCGTAGGTAAGGAGCTGGATAGTGCTGGGGGCTTCAGAGTGAGGAGCCTGGGCCAGAAGTCCCCTGCTGCTGCCTGTCCAGTTGTCCCTCCCTGTCCTGTTCCATCTTGGGCAGGAAGCATCCAGTCCTAGTTACTCCTCCTCCCCCACAGCTGCTCTTGGTGGTGTTGCCTCTTGGTGGCTTCCCTGCTCCTTGTACTCAGGACTTCATGTCGTCTATGGTCTGCCCCAAAAGAACTGGAAAACACCAGGCCCAGCTCAGGGGCCACTCCAGAAGGCTGAGTCCATCCCGAAGTTGCCAACCCCTAAACTCAGCACAAAGACCCCCATCATCGAGGATGCCTCCGTCTCCTGTTCCCCAGTGCCCATGGTTGCACCGAGCCCTTAGGTTCTGACCATCAGAGAGCTCCAATCCAGCGGCAGTGCTCACAGGTGGGAGACCTGTAGCCCCCCCGGACCAGCACCAGGACTGCGATTTGGACACACTCTGCCCTAATTTTGAGGCTGCGGGCACAGCAGAGGCTTCACACCCACCTGGGAAGCAGAGGGCCCTGTTGGAAGGCTGGGCAGCCACGCCTTCATGGGGCCTACAAAGCTCCTCTGGGCAAAGCTCCTTGGTCCTGGCCGACCAGGAGTCTGGGGACCTGCCCCCACAAGCTCTCAGTAAATCTCAGTAAACCTGATAGGCAGGTCTGGCATGTCCTTGAGTCCTCATGTCCAGGAGCCATCCCAATGGGGTGGCAGTTCCTGCTACTGGTGAGGAGTAGGCCAGAGGAGGGGAACCAGGCAGGAGAGGGGTCCACACAGACGCCCAGACCAGGGCTGAGGCTGCTGTAAGGCCCCCTACTGTCCAACTCTCGACCCAGGAACCAGGCAGGAGAGGGGTGGATGGACGCAGCAGTTGGAAACGTGAGACCCTACAAGTCCCAACTCTGGGCCCAACTGACCACTAGTCCCTGGGAGACCCCCTTCTCAAGAGCCCTGGTTGTGGCCAGCCCCAGGTAGCTTGCGGTACTCCCCAGTGACCCTGGCTGTTCTCAAGTTTTAGGGCCCACAGACCCTGTTCAGTATAGCCTCAGGACACACTTAAGCCGTTCTGGGCAGTTTATTGAGGTTTTAGGGGTGGGGTAGTGGAGGCAGCATGCCAGTGTGTGCACGCAGGCACCAGGAAGGTTACCTCCCACATGCATGCACACACCCACAGGTAGAGCAGTGTCCACACATCTCCCATCCCCAGTAAGGAGCCATGGCCTTTGGGGCGTAGTCAATTCTGAGCTGGTCATGCCCCCCTGCTTCTCCGGGGGGTTTGGCAGACTTGGCAAGGACTAGGGCAGGTGTCCTCAGCCTCCCCTTGCCCCCCACAGCAGAAACCCCAGGGCTCTGAGGTGTTCTGTCTCAGGCCCAGGGCACCAGGGCTCCCCACTGCACGGGGGAACGAATCCTCTGCGACCGCCAACTCTCCCGTTGTCCAGGTCGGGCTGGCCTTGGCTGCCCTCGCTCGTGGCACTGGAGCCCAGGGCTGGGCTGGCAATGGACGTCCATTCTGGGCCAAGAGCTGCTACCTGCAGGAGTTCTGCCTCATTGGGGCAACTGTGGAGAGGGCACAGGCTGAGGGGACTGAGGAGGCCCCAGGAAGACCATGTCCCAGCCAAAGTGGGGAAGACAGACGTACTCTCTGGGCTCAGGCTGGACACTAGAGCAGGGTTCCGAGGGGTTCTCGTGAGGGGGTCTTCTCTGGCTGGAGGCAGAAGATCCTATGGGGAGAGTGGGTCAGCTTGGAGCTGGGCCAGGCCTCCCACCCACCTGGCCTCCCTCCAGAACCACTCTGACCTGTGTGCTGAGGGGGCCCCTGTCTGGCCGAGGGGGTGGTGGCAGTGCGGCCCCCGTCTGCTGGATGAACTGCTGCAGGTTACACTGACGGAGCTCCCGGTTCAGCTCCTCAAGCTCCTGGGCTTGGGCCTGGGGCACATGGAGCCCTCAGGGGACACAGCCACAGGGCTCCATGGCCTCATGCTCTCCCCTGAGACCCCCAAATCTGCCCACATTGGGGACATCAGCAGGGGCTTGGGGGCCTGTGGGCTTACCTGCAGGGCATGCTCAGCGGCCTCCAGGGCCCTGCTCACCAGGGCCAGGCTGCCTTGCACCTCTGCACTCTGCCGTTCCTGGGCAGCCAGGTCCTGGCGCAGGCGTTCAGTTGCAGATGCTGTGGGTGAGGGGGGCCCAGGGGCCTCTGAGGCCAGATGTAGTTCAGCCTCCAGGGCACGGGCCTGGGCATCCAGGGCCTGTAGCCGGGCAGCGTGCTCGGCAGTGGCTGCGCTCAGGGCTTGCAGGCGTGCCTGCCCCTCACGCTCCCGTGCCTGCTCCCGCCGCAGCTCCTGCTCCCAGAAGGCCTCCTGACCCAGCTCCACGGCGTTCCTTCGCACCCTTCGCTCCAGGCCCTGCAGGTCTGCACAGGAGCCTGGGATTGGTGCTACAGGGGCCACAGGCTCAGGCAGCGCAGGGTTGGGGGCCAGCCCGGGGCACCCCAGGCTGAAGGTCAGTGCTCTGTGCTGCTCGTGGCCCACGGCTGGCCGTGGCTTCGGGGGGAGGCTGGCACGGACTGGGCAGCGCTCAGGAGGTGGGCAGCTGTCTGAGGAAGGCCTCCCAGTGAGGCTGGGCCCTGTCCGCCTCAGGACAAACTGGACATCACTGGCAAACTGTCCACAGGTAGCCTGGGCACCCACTGGACACTCCTGGGGGAGCAGCTGCCGTTCCTTTTCCCTGAGACGCTGCACGAGCACAAAGCGGCCCGTCTGGCCTGGGGTAGAAGGAGACAGGTCAGCCTATGCCTCCCCCCACCACCATACACCTGGCTTGAGAAGTTAGGGGAGGGCAAGAGGGATCAGCAGCCAGCTCCACCCTCGCTGGGGGAAGGGGCCCGAGGACCAGGCCCCACCGCAGGTGCACCTGCTAGGCCATCTGTGCCTGAAAGGACTCACCTATTGCTTGGGCTAGTGCGATGACCACTTCCTGACAGGTGGTTTGCTCGGAGACCCCACAGACCACGCGCTGTATGCCATCCACCCACACCTTCAGCTCCATCGCTGCTACCCCGGAGAGCATTCCTGTCCTTCAGGGAGGACAAAGGCCACAGGGTCAGGCCCTGCCTGGCCCCACCACAGCCCGGCCCCTCCTCTCCTCACCCCCAGAAGTGGCTCAGGGCTACTGCCCGCCCCTCCCCCCACATCAGTCCTGCTCTCCCGTCCCTGGCCCCACACGTAGGCCATACATTGCTGGGGTGGAGGTAGTCAAGACCAGCCCTCCCAATGGGTAATCAGTGCGTCCTCCAGGAGCACTGTTAAGCTCCCCCTCTTCCCAGCCTCCTCTTGCCCCGCCCCACTCCCGGAACAAGGCGAATCATTAACCAGATCCAGAACTTCCTGCCTCCCCAGTCACCTGGCTCGAAGGGCACTGCCCCTCCCACGGGACGCCGTCCTCAGGCACCCAAGGGCGCCCTCACGAAAACACGGCTTCCCGCTACCATGGGAACGCCCCCTCCCCCGCGACTCAGACCTCGGCCCTCTGGAGCCACGGAACCGCGCCTGGGCGACCCTCGACAGCGCGGGCAGCCCCCTTCTCTCTCCCGCCAGCCGCTGCGCTTGCCCCCCAGGCCGCCGTCGCTCCCGCGGAGCCGCTGCAGGTGCGGCGCGGCCCCCACGGCGGCCCAGCCCGCGCCCCTCCATCGGAGTTTCCGCCCGAGGCCGCGCCCCGCACGCAGGAGGACCTGGGACCCTGCGCGGCTCACCTGGGCGCTCGCTGGCCTCCGGGACCCAGACTCGAACTGGCTGCTGCCCGGCGCCCGGCGCCGCCGCAACCTGCCGCCTCCAGCGCAGCGGGCGAGCCCCGGCTCGCCACTCCATTGGCCCGCAGTCCGAGCGCCCCGCCCCTCCCCCCTCTATTGGCTTCCAGTGTCGCACCGCCCGCCCTGCGCCAACGCCCATTGGCTACCCCTCCTGCGCCCCGCCCCTCCCATTGGCTCCCCGCCCGCCCCGCCCCTGGCGGCGCCCAGGTGTGGGCGGAGCTCGGCTGCGCGGAGGGGCGGGCCGAGCCTCGTCCACGCACGCCTGAAGACCGCGAACTACGCGGAAGCGCGTCCCCGGCCCGCTGGCGGCGCGTGGGACAGGTGTCTGGCTCCGTTCCCGGGCCGACTTCCTCAGAAGCCTTCCAGTCCGATGAGTCTCTTGCCTAGGGTGGGGGCACCGGCCTAGGACCCCGTAGCCTCTGCACCCAGAGGGGCAGACGCGACCCCCAAAGCCAGGGCCCCACCGACCCGACTCCCTCAGGGCCCGTCGTCGGGACGCACAGGGGTCGGGAGCTGGGAGCCCCCGCAGGAGGGCGATGGCGCTGCTGGGGTGGAGGTGGCGGGCCGCTGGCCATTTCTGGCTGCAGCCAGGCTGACGGTTCTGATTGGGGAGAAGGCTGCCCTGAAGCTGCTGGGGACAAAGCAAGACAAAGACCCTGGGCTCTTTTCCCCCACCCCTTCCTGCCCCCAGTGGGGGCCCAGTGCCCCCTCGAGTTGTGGATACACACAGGCACCTGCCTGGCAGAACGCGAGCCAGCTCAGCAGCCAGGGTCACTCACAGCCTCAATGCTGTCTGTGGACCAGGCATTCAGAGCCTGCTCTGCTTCCTCACAGTGGTCCATGGGGGGGGGGGTCCTCCTACCTTCCTGTATGCTCCCCAGCCCAGGACGTCCTACAAGAAAGCAGAGTTGAGAGTCTTAACGAATGAATGAAAGTAGGGTGGGGTGGGGGCGAAGGCTGGAGGGCATTGGTCTGTGTGTCAAGTCTGGTGCCTCATTTTTGTTCTGGGGCTGAGAGAACTGTTGTCATAGTTATGAGAGTGTCGCAGGTGGTGGAGACAGACGGGAAGGAGAGGCTTCCAACTTGGGGGTTAGGTAGGTGGGCATCAGCCTCTGAGGGCAAAGATGCTGTGGGAAGCACTCAGGAGGGGCTCACCGCTGGATAGAGTCCGGTAAGACCCCATACACAGGGCAACAATGCCTCCCCTACCTGCCGGCTGCCACAGTCAGGCTGGGGAGGGACTGTGGGAGCCTCCGCAAGGCTGGTTGGGGGTGGCAGACTGAGTGTGTGACCATGGCAGGCCAAGCTGGTCACTCCAGGGTCCCCTGGGCCTGCTAAGGCCAGCTGGGCAACAACCCAGTGTTTCAGAGGTCCTCCTTCAGTCTGGGACTGGAGGTGGGCCCAAGGCTCACTCAGGGCCCCTGTTCTGGCCCCCCCCGTAACAAACAGCCCCTCCCCTTCTGGGTGCTGGTATCCATGGCAACACTCTAGAGCCTTTCTTTCCCTAGGCCTCAGGTGAGCTTTGGGGGTAAGGCCCTGGGCCTGGGAGCATCACAGGCAAAGGACCAGTCCCTCTGGGGACGCTTGCGTAGGTTGAGGGACAGGACCTCAGGTCCTAGAAGACAAGGGTGTCGGGAAAGAGAACAGGAAATGTGCAAACATTCAGGTGACATGTTGCCTGGGGTGGGGGGTGACCTGCTGCCTTTTCCTGGTCCAAAACACACAGATATGGGCACACATGTGACCAGCAGGCTGGTGTCCCATGGGGTGCGTGCGCACATGCACACAGACCTCTTTGGAGTGGTACTGTCTGGGGCTGTCAGACATAGGCACACACTCATGGCCATCTGAGAACTCTACAGGGGTATCCACACGTAGGACACAAGGATGACAGCCACACCATCCCTCTCAGCTCCCCCAGGAACATCGAGAATGGCCCCTGAGTCTTGCCAAGAGGCTAAAGAAGCCGAGAAAGAGGCTCCCTTATCCCTGGTGGGTCAGGAGCCGGTCAATGGCCACCTGCAGCCTCCAGCTGGCACACCCCAAGAGGCAGTGGCTCCCTCATGCCCACAGGACATCAAGCCCAGCTCTACACGGGTGGTCTTCTCTGTCAACCTGCAGTAAGGGACGGAGGGAGGGGCGGTCAGCCACTTGGGCCTGGTCACCCAGAGGGCGGGGCCTGATCGCTGGCATTACAGGTCGGCCCCTGAGTCTCTGGACCCTCGCACCCTGCGGCTGCTGTGGCGTCAACGGGATCTAGAGATCCAGGCTCTGCGGTGGGCCATCCAGAACCACCATGATGCCCGGCACTGCCACGTCCTGCACGAGGTGGCTGGACTTCCACCTGAGAGGTGAGCAGCAAAACGCTAGCCCCCCAGCCCAACCCAGCCTCTGTCCTGGCCTGAACTGATTTTTGTCTGACCCCATCTCCAACCACTGGTCCTGACCGACACTCCAGCTGATTCTTACCCTGACCCTTGCCTCTAGCTTTAGGCCTTACCCGGTCCCTGACCCTCTACCCTCACCCTGAAAAAGTGAATATATCGTGAACGTGCCCAGACCCTAACTCTGAACACATCGACAGTCACTGAACCTAGACCCCACCTATAACCCAGACCTCTCAGAGCGAGACCTGGCCTGGCCCACTGAAACTCAGTGCCCTTGGGCCCCCCATGTCAGTGAAGAGGAGCCCCTCCTTCTCCCTTCCTTGGCTACTGACCTCGAGGTTGGGGCTGCTGAGATTGCCCCTTCCCCCAGGAGTGCATGCAATCAGGAAAAGGTCCTGCAGAACCAGGTGCAAAAGCTGACTGTGCAGTTGAAAGAGCAGAAGGAACAGGCCCAGCTGGTGAGGGCAGGTGGGATCGGGGAGTTGGGCAGGGGACCTGAGCTGGGGTGAGGATCAGGGGCCAGGTAGGGTTGGCCTTGGGGGTCAGCGGCTGGAGAAGACCCTGCCCACCTATGCGCCGTCCTGGAGCAGGAGAAGTCCCAGCTGGAGGAGCGTCTGCTGCAGACCATGACCACGATGCAGCAGCTGGAGGCTGAGCTGCAGGCCTTCCAGAAGTCCTGCCTCCTGCAGCTGGCCCGCCACTCCTGGGTGGGTCGCATACTGCGATCTTCCACCGGCAGTGTGGAGGTAAGCCCCACTTGGCCCACCCTAACCCTCCCACGGCTCCTCCCCAACCCTCCTCGGATGTCCCTTGGGTAGTCAGTGTTTCTCCTCCAGGNGGGGGGGGGGGGGGGGGGGGGGGGCTGGCCTGCCTGCGAAGCCTGTCTCCCCTCAGGACTGCGGGGCAGGGAGGAACCCCCTGGCTCCGTGCAGCTGACACACAGCAAGTGTGTGCCTCTGGTGCTGGTGGGGTCGAAGGGGAGAGGCTCTTTCCCCCCGCCCCTGCCACTGGCCTCCACTCCCCCATGCAGGTGGTAACTGCAGAGACCCTGATGGACTTTAGTGACCTCTCTGAGAGTGAACAGGGCCCCTCCACTGGGGAGGTAAGCAAGGCCCCCCATGTGCTTTCACAGCTGGCAGCCCTGTGGGAGGGGAGGGCCACATGCCTGTTGCTTCCTGACCAGGGTTTCCGGCTGGAGGATGTGGACTGGAACAGCATTGCCCAGCGGTATCCCAACCTCTTCATCAACATTGAGTCCAACTCAGACCAAAAGTAACTGTGCTAGTCAGGCACTCCTCCAGGGGTGCAGGGCGGGGCGAGGGGGGAGAGCATGCCTTGGCATATGTGGACCAGAGTCCAAGTTCTACCCTTAGTGTCCCTGGACAAGTCACTTAACACCTTCCAGGGTCAGTTCTCCCATCCGTAGGACGAGGTTCACGGTGAAGGGAAAGGGCTCCTGAGCCCTCACAGTCCTTCCAGGAGCCTCTTCCCCAGGCCGGGTCCCAGGGTTCCCCACCCACCTCAGGGAGGCTAGATGGGTGCAGGGCTGGAGTCTAAAAGCCAAAGCCAGCAGCAGCGAGCAGATGAGTAGACTGTGGTCCACAGGCACCAACGGCCCCTGCCACCCCCACAGGCCCCACTGTTGGACGAGTGGGGCTCAGAGCTGTGCAGACATCGCATGGAACGGCGTCTCAAGAGTGTCGAGTGGAGTTCCCTGCCCTTGATGGGCACTAGCAGCTCAGGGGGCGCGGACTCCGACTCCAGCAGCGACCAGCTGGCTGAGCGTTATCGCGTTCGGAAGGTGTTGGGACACCCGCCCTGCACGCCAGGCCCCAGTTCTTCTGACCTGGCAGAGGCACCCTCGAACTTCAGCAGGGAAATGCAGACACAGCCTAAAGGTGGAGTGGAGCGAGTCTCCCCAGTTACTCCCCTAGGCTGTGATCAGCTTAGTCTTTCCAACAGCCCAGAGCACGGCTGCTGAGGCCCCTTCAGTCTTGTCCCCAGGGGTTAGGGTGGTCTTGGGTGATCCCTGCTGCTGCCTATGCACTCTGGCTCCAATCTCTCTCCCCCCCGCCCCCAGTACTTGGAGTTATCCCTCCGCTTCCCTCAGCCTCCAGGGTCCAGCCCTCCTGCTCTGGACCCCCCCCCCGCCCCCCGCCTGCTCCTGTCCCGAGGGCACCCTCAGACTGCTGCAGGTCTGGCCTCCCATGAGTCGTCCACAGTGGATGCTCCATGTGGAGGTAACCCTTCAACAGGTCTCCTTTCCCTGGATCTCCGGAAAGCCCACCAGGACCAGCCTGGCAAGACTGTCCTGACCAGGGAGTCCTGTGCAGGTCCCGAGCACCCGCATTCCGGGCGCGGCTGGAGGTGAGGGGGTGACTCCGTGGGGTCACAGCAGGAGTGGGTCTCCTACCAGGACTCAGTGGAGGGGTGCCCAAGCCTCTCTGCACAGCCCCCCTCCCCTCGCTGCTCCTCACCCCAGCCCAACGGGTTCCTGCCTTAAGATCGTGGCCGTAAATGGCCGGGAGAGGTTTGTGCGCGTCCTGAACCAATCGCTGGAGGAGACTGCAGACCTGGGCGGCCTGACGTTGCAGCAGCGAGTGCGCGACGTCCCTGTGTGCGTGTACCGCTTCCCGCCCGGCACGCTGCTGGCGCCGCGGCACCACGTCACGGTGCGCCCCGCTCCCCGCGAGCCCCGTGGCCCCCGCTCAGGCCCCCGCCGCTCCTCACGCACTGCCCCCTGATGTCCACCAGGTTTGGGGCGAGGGGCCGCGCAACCCCAAGCGGCAGCTGCCCTCGACCTTGGGCCAGGAGCTCGTGCACTTCCACTCCAGACGGGGATGTGTCACTCTCCTCCTGAACCCCAAGGGCGAGGTCAGTGTGCTTCCCAGTCGGGGGGAGTGCGTCGAGAGCCCCACAGCACGGGGGTGACCGCTGCGCCCCTCCCGGCTGCCCCGCAGGTCTTGAGCGAGCATCAGGCCCCCCCCTGCGTGTCCCCCGTCTCGAGGATCTTCGCGGACAACACCGATTTGTCCATAGACCGCTTCCCGCTCTCAGAGGCCAAACCTGCGGCTGACACCTGCGAGCAGAGGCCCGGGCCTCAACCCTCGCGCGCCGGCAGGGTGCGGGAGGCCCGGGCCAGACGTCGGAGGCCCGGGTAGGTACCGCGGGTCCCTTGGTCTCCACTTCCTCCCAGGCCCCACCCTTGCAAAAACCGTCTCCCCAGACTCCCTGTTAAAGGACCATTCCCTTACCTCAGGTCCAGTCCCCTCTAGGGCCGCTCCCCAGGCTGGTTTCCGTCCAGGGCCACCACCCGCCTCCCTAGGCCCCGTCCTCTCCAGGCTCGCCCCCTAGTAATTCTCCAGGCCTCCAGCCTCCCCAGGACCCTTCCCCGCCAGGGCTGCCCTTCCCGCGAGCGGGCTCCGGATTTCACGACCCCCTCGCCCCCCCAGGACGCGGGGCCTTTTCCCCCGGCTGAGCACCGGCAAGATCTTCCGCTCGCGAGAGGTGCCAGCGCCGTCCGAGGCCGCCGAGACCCTCGCGCCAGAGCTCCTGCCCGCCATCCCCGGTGAGCGCGCAGTGACGCGGAGGGCGGGCGGCCCGGCAGGGAGGGGGAGGCCGGCCCGGCCCCATCCCGTAACTGTTCTCGCAGACGCTGGGCTGTGCCTCGAGGACTGCCGGGCTAGGACGGAGCACAGGGTCCGGGTGAGTGCGCGCGCCGTCCCGCGCCCCCTGGCCTCTTCACCTGTCCCGCCCTGCGCCCGCCGCGGAGCCCCTCCCCTCTCCCCGCCAGCCCCGCGCGTCTCTCAGGCTCCGCGCCCCCAGGTTTGCCGGAAGAGCGTGGACCGGAGCTGCCCGATGGTGGCGCTGTCGGTGCAGAGCACGGCTGAGAGCAAATACGGCTTCCGCTTCCTTCCCTGCCCGCCGGTCACCACGGACCGGAAAGCGCGGGTGTAGGGGTGGAGGGCAGCGCGGGGGTGGGCACCTGGGACCGAGGGGCCGCGCTGGGAGAGAGTCGTGGGAGGCAGGCCGTGCCGGCTGCATAATTGATCGAACCAACGTCGCCTACGAAGTAAACCGCATTTATGTACACCTGAGAGTCGAAAAGGATTCGTTTGGTTTTGGGGGATCCTGCCCCAAGGGAAGGGAACTGGCTAACCCCATCCCTGCGTGGGCGAAGAGCCACACTAATTCACCGGGGATGGGAGGCCTGGCTGCACCCTGGCATCTGGACGGCCGGCCAGAGAGCTGATGGGGCCCCACTCCAGCCACCTCGGCCTGGGCCCCGTGGAAGGAGTGGGCAGCTGGGCCAATGCTGGGGACCTGGGCTCTCTTAGCCTGGGCTCTTTTTTGTGCCTACCGCTGGCGATCCCAACCCCCGACTCCCCTCCACCAAGAAGGGTCTCTCCTATGTCAAGCCTATGACCCATCCCCCAACACCCCCCCCAAGATGCTCTGGGTTCCATGGAGCCAGAGTTCCCATGGGGCTCCCACGACCACACTGGGGCTCCTTGGCCCGCAGTCCAGGCCAGCTTGGCAGTAGGTGGGGGATTACACTAGGGGTGGGATTGGGCTGGGGTGATAGGGTTCAGGTGTGGCATGCATCGGAGGCCAGGGGGTCTAATTGCTGGATCTGGTGCTGGCTTTGGGCCTGGACATCCTTGGGCTCGAGGGCTTGAGCCTGAGGTCACCTCCAGGGCTGTCAGAGCCGTCACTGTAGCCAGTCCCTGCCCTAGGCCAGGCCCTAAGCTACACAGGGCTCTGAGCCTCCGCCTCCGGAACTGCAGGCCTGTGGACCCCCAGTAGCTGTTGCTAGAATCAGCAGGCATGGGCATCTTGGGGGGAGAGGGGGTCAGGCTACAGCCCAAGGTCCTGGAAGGCTCTGGAGAACAAGGAAAGACAGCTTGTCAGACAACGGCCCCATAGGGATCACTAGGTGGGGTGGAGGTCACCACAGGCAAGGTGGCAGTGTCCACTGTGGTTCTTCCCCTTAGCCCTTCACACACACACACACCCCCCGATAGGCAGCATCCCTCTCTTCCACTTCCTGTGGTCCCCTGGGAAGCTGTGTCCCTGCAGCCCTGTGACTTCTGATAGTTGCTGAGGCCAGACTCACCTCTGGGGATGCAGAGGCCATAAAGCCTGAGCTCTGGCTTTGGGTCACTGGATCCCATCCCCAAGGGTGGTCCCCGGCCAGGTCCTAAACCTCTGCTATAGAGTGAGCCCCTGGCACCTTCCCCCCACCCAGGGCAAACTGGGCGGTATGGCCCTAGTCACCCCGTGCTTACCTGGACCGGGCCTGGAGTGGGAGGCCCTGGTACCCCTTTTTTCCCTGAGTCCCCACTGTCTGTCACTCCTCCACCTGCCTGCCCTGCCTGTTCTCCCTCAACCCCCCCCCACCAGTAGTTGACAGCTCTCGACTAGCTGGTCTAGGGCCCACCCTCTCTGGCCCTTCCCCTCCAGGAACCTGCCAGCCCATGGAAGGCAGAGGTTTTGCCTGTCATGTCCCTGTTCCATCCTAGCCCTTTTGACTCCCAAACGCACAGGAGGGTCATTCAGCCAGCCTTTAAGCCTGTATACCTGTCGCCCCTGCTTACAAGGCCCCTTCCCAGGCTTGCCTACTTAGTTCTACCAGTCAGTTCAGACCCTTCTTCTAGGAAGCCTCCCTGGGCCCTGCTGGCTAAGGGGTCTCTCTGCCTTGCAGTCCCTTCTGTTTGTTCCACTCAGCCACCGTCACTCTGAAGCCAGTGTCCTGAACCCAGTACAGGCCCCGTGCACAGGTTAAGGGCAGGACCTTCCCTGCCGTAGTCTCCTGGCCCATCTGGTGGCCTCTCTCTCCATTGGCGTGTGCCCTGCTCTCTGCCCAGTGGCCTGCCACCCTGCCCTCTCTTTTAGTCCAGACTCCCTGCTCACAACCCCCCTCTGTCCAGCTCCTGTGGCCTTATGATCCTATGGGCTCAGGGAGGAGGACTTGGGATTGGAACCTCTTGAGTGTAAGCACGCCCCCCCTCAGGAGAGGACCTGTCTGTTACAGCCCCTCTTCAGCTGAGGAAGGGGGCCCAAGCTGATGAACGCTGGTCTGGGGCAGTGTGTGGGGTCACTCTCAATACCTGGGGCCAGGCATAGGGCACTGGAGGGAGTCTTGGGCCTCGACTTGTCCTCTTGCTCTTCAGGGCCCCTCCGTGTGCCCCAGGGGGCCGTGGCACCTTCCTGCTGGGCCTCCAGGGACCTACCAGGGAGGAGGCTAGAGTGGGGGGAGGGGGTTGCAGATCTGCCCTTCGAGCCAATCCCAAATAAGGGTGCCCCTGGGATGATGCCCCAGCCTCAGGCTCCCATGGCCAGCTCCTCCAGCCAACCTGGGTACCAAGGCAGTCCCCAGCCATGACCTCCCACCAAACAACATGCAGTGGTAGGTCTCGGTTGGGGTGGGGGCACTCACCGCAGGCGCAGCTCCCTGCAGGCCGGCAGCCTAGCCAAGGCCAGGAGGTCACTGCTATCTGTAGGATCAGACCCTGGGCTGGAGGCACTAGCAGCCAGGTCCTTCAGCCTGTGTGGGGGCAGCTGTTCCGGCACTGCCCAGGCCTGGGGAGAGAGAGGGCTGGTTTGGCACAGCCTTCAAGTGGGCTGGGTGGGGAGTCCCCTGAAGATAGAAGGACTTATCTGTCTGTGGAGGGTGTGAGAGAGCTGGGGCCTCTGGCCAGCAATGGCTGTGGGGCAGGGTACTGTCGGGCCAGGACAGCGGTCCTCGGTGTTAGTTCTGGAGTCCTGAACCAGCTGTGGGTGGCAGGGCCTACCTGGCACTGGTGTCGACGCTCCCGCAGGCCTTTGGTGGGATTCCCACAGAGGACTCGGCTGGCACCTAAAGAAGAGGGGGGGGCTCGGTCTGGTTTAGGGTTGAGGGGCTGCGGCGTCAGCTTCGTGCTGAGATGGGGTAGTTACCATGGGTGAGGTTGCTGGTGTCATCCTCTGGAGCTGGGTCCTTGGGAAGCAGGCTTTCAGGCAGGGGACCCCCAGTGACCAGTAGGGAGAGGGGCCATGGCCTGGGGGCCCATGGCTGGGTCTCAGGCAAGGAGCTGAGTCTCTGAATGGGGGCTCCGTGGGGATGACCTGCCCGAGGGTCACAATCAGAGGTCATGGAAACCCATGCCAGCTGACCAGCCCAAGAGCCCCCACCCCCCTCACCAGAACTGTCCACAGACCAGGGACCCCTGCCACCCAACATGTGTGTCTGGACGCCCATGCCCCACCAACCGGTGCTCACAGAGAGGTTATCCTGGCCTGGGGGCAGGTGTGCAGGGCTCTGGGGAGAAAAGGTTAATGCCGGGAAGGGATATGAGATGGGGCTCTCCATCTCTGAGAGGGCTAGGGGGGTGCTGCGGGTACAGAGCTCTCTTCCTGGGGATGGTGGGGGGTGGCGGCCTCTTCTGGGGCTCAGTCAGTAAAGTCTCCAGGCTGGGGGGGTCAGCCCTTGCCAGAGGGCTGGTGAGTGGCTGCCATACCCAGCCCAGGGAGCAGGCCATCCAAGACACTGCCTTCCTTGATGGCCTCCTTCACCATGAGCCAGTCCTGGTCCAGCTTCCGGGAGGCCGGCAGGCCTGTGTGTGTGGCTGGTACCTCATCCAGGACCTGTAGCTGGGGGATGAGCTTCCTCACCTCTGCCCGATAGTTGTAGCCCTGGGGCACCTGCAAGGTGGAGGATGTGGCAGGCCTGGGTCCAGTGGGCCCTTCAGGCTGTCCCTATCCTGTGGCTACTTTCTCCAGACCCTCTGTGGGGCAAGGCAGCGGAGCTAAGGGTTGGCGATTCTGCCCCACCCTGCCAGGGCTGGCCTGCGTCACGCTGGGCCAGCAGGGACTGTGGGGACCCCGGGCTCTCACCCATGATGTGATCTCACTCTCTAGGCTCGCAGCCTGGCCTGCGGGGCTGCCCTGAGCTCAGAGCTGTGGCCCCGTTGGGCAGTCACTGTACACCGGGCCCAGTGTGCAGAGCTAGCAGGGTGGGAAGTGTGAGCTCCAGATGTGCACGGGCCCACAATATACGAGTGCATTCCCACCCAGGGCACGCCCAGGCCTGTGGGGGATGGGGGGGGCTTTGGACTGGGCCTGCATGGGTGTGTGTGTGTGTGTGTGAGAGAGAGAGAGAGAGAGATGCCATGGGCAGACTGAACAGACTTCACGGGGGTGCATTATGGGCTGGGGGGCATGGCGTGTGTGCCCGTGGCCCTGTGGGACCCCGTGGGGTCTGGTCCGGGCCCAGAAGGTCTCCAGCGATACGAGAGAATGAGCTCATGGTAAACAAGGCACAGGGTGCAGGCAGGCTGTGCCTCGGAGATGTGCTCTGGGAATGCTCCCGTTGCCCAGCCTGGACATGCCCAGAGCCCAGCTGGGCAGAGAGGCCCCTGGGACCTCAGGAGGGCCACAGAGTGCCTCCCTGTCCCGCGCATGTGCTGCCTGGGTGCCCAGCATACGCACCTTATTAGAAGGGCTGGGCCCTGGCCGCAGGCACACCAGGTTGCCCTCCAGGGTGAGTGTGGCCAGCCTGGGGCACAGCTGCAGGTAGCGCACCTGCCCCAGGTCCTCTACGCTATTGCCCTCCAGGTCCAGCACCTCCAGCCGCTCCAGCAGGCACAGCGGACTCAGGTCTGAGATGTTGTTGTAGGAGACGTAGAGTTCCTGGGGCAGCAGGGGGCTCCGCTAGGGCTTGGCCTGGCACCCTCTCCCCACCCCAGGGCACCCCAGACCCACCTTCAGGGCCAGGAAGGAGCCAATACCATCCAGGTCGGTCAGGCCGCAGCGAGCCAGCCACAGCACCTGCAAGTGGCCCAGGGAAGTGCCCAGGTCTCTGTAGAGGGCAGGGTTGGCTGGTCAGCACTGTCTTGGGCTGGAGGGCCAGGTCTGTGTCCGTGAAGGTCCTGTGCCTGCGCCTCGTGCCCTTCCACCACCCACATCTGTCTCTTTCCAGGTGCAGGGGTGCCCGTGACCTGTGGCTCCTGTGTGGCAGCCTCCAGGCTGAGGAAGGGGCCCCAGAGCCCCCTGCCTCCCTGCATTCCCTCCTTGCCACAGCCTCCTGGTCTCCAACACAGGCAATATCCAACTTCCCCTGCCCCTGGAGGGCCCAAGGCTGGCAGGGTGGGGTGGGGTTGGGTGGGGGGTGGAGGCAGGGTTGGGAGGGGTGCTGCCCATGCTGGACCGCTGGCTGGGCCCCACCTACTGCTCGCTGCAATGGGGGTGCGCAAGGCAGCCCCTTCCCCAGTGGGGTCAGCCCCAGGCGCTTCTCCCTTCCTGTCTCTCTTTGGCCTTTCTTGTGGATGGCTTCCCCACATTACAGCCCCTCCACCAGCCAGCTCTGCCTGCAAGACCTCCTCCACCCCTGCCCACAGCCAGTCCCTTGCCCAAGCCCTGGACTCGTCACCCTCCCTCTGCCTGCCTCTCCCCTGCAGACGGGCAGGCCAGGGCCCTCTGGGCCCCGCCTCTGCCTATGGGGTCCTCTTGTCCTTAGTGTCCCCTGATGGGGCATGGGCCCAGTGTTCAGATCCTTTCAGTTGGCTTCTGGGATGGTCTTAATGGTATTTCTTTTGCATTTTCCCTGCCCGTGTTCCCTTGTTCCCTGTTCTCACATATGGAGCTTTACGGCTCCCGTGTTGGTCCTCTAAGAATGACCCCTGTACTCTTGTCTTCTCTGTCCCCTTTACATGTTGTTGCCTTTCCTTCTGTTTTCCGGGAGATTTCCTCATTCCAACCTTGCTCCTGACATTTCTATGTCGGTCGTCATGAGTCGGATTCTGAAGTGTCTTCATGGCTCTCTGACCCATTTTCACGGCATGCTCTTCTTGTTTTGAAGATACGGAGAAGCCACACCTTCTGTCTCTCAGAGTATTTGTTGAAGAAGTCCGGATTCCAGGTTTACTACCCTCCCTGCATTGTCCGGTCTCCTCTTCGAATCTTTGTTTTGGCCTTTTCCTTTTGCGCTGCAGGGACCCTAATATTTCTGATTATACTGTTAATAGCTTCTTGGCATTCAAGTTGGGAGTGAGAGTGTGGCATCCTGCTTGGAAGGGCCACTGGGGGCCCTGGTGTGGGGGGCTTCCCTGCCGGCGCATGAGCTGATGGTGGGGGCCAGTCGCTGGGGGTGGAGTGGACCCGTGCGTGACTCCCACGCTTGCACGTGCGGCTGCCTGCGGGGCGGGCTGCCGGGTCTCCCCGTTCCTGCCGCGGTGGTCTCCCTGTGTTCCCCACGCGCACCCTGCGTTTTCGCGCCTGGGGACTGGGCCCTTGCCCTTCCCCCTGCTTAGGTGCACCTCTGCTTGTCAACTCCTTTCATCCACGTGACATACGATGACATCCTCAGGGCCCTCTTCTGGTGCACACGCTTGCCGTGGGGATGACCCACCCTTCCACCCGGCCAGAGTCCCCTAACCTCCAGACCACCTTAGTCTCTGCCTCTCAGTTATGAAGACGCCACGTGTATCCCCAGCCTGCTGCTGTGAGTGGACTTCCCCATCAGCTCTTAATTGGCTGAAATTTGTGTCTCGTGATGTCTTCAAGAGCTGTTAGACTGTTTTCCTTGATCTCTAACTCATTCAGAGACGCTGGCTGGGTGTGAAAGTCTCGGTTCACGCCTTCTTTCCATGGTCCTGTCTTCTGGCTTCTCCATGGAGAAGTCTGAGGAAAACTTCATTCCCCTTCTTCTTAAAGGAAGAGGTGGTCTGTTTCCTCGGCGGCCTCCAAATCTCATCTTCACGTCGGTAACTCTATCAGGGTGCACTTCAGGGTTGGCGGGTCACTTTCGATTTTTTCTTTGTCTGTGGTTGAAAGTCTTTTATGTCTGATGAGGTTTCTTTAAGTCTTCCTTCTGTTCTAGAATTTCGGTTTCCTTCTGCAGTGATCGCAGTTGTGCACGTGTCAGACCCTCTATCTGCCGCCCATCTCACGCTCGCTTCTAGACTCCACTCGTGGACGATGAGCTGTGCTCGTGGTTACTGTCCCTGTCTTCCCGTGCAATCCCCTGACTGCTGTCCTGCAGTATTTCGTCCAAGTTTGTCTTCATTTCTGAGCTGGTGTGATTGTTTCATCCCATCTGTTTCCAGAGTCTGTGGTTCACACCCGGCTGCAGCGGAGACTGGGTGCTTTGTGCCCGGCTAAAAGTGGGGAGACCTCTTTTTATAGAAGAATAAAGATTGGGGAGTAACTAGTAGATTTTGCCTCATCTCAGATTAAGTAGGAAAATTACCAGATATTTAGAACAAATCACAACAACAAAGGATACAAAATTTGTGAACCCTGCCTAAGGCTGTACATAAAGAGAAATTTACATCTTTAAATACATTTATCCAAAAAACCTGTAAGGATTACAACAATTAAGCTGAGCATTTAGCTCAAGGAGCTACAAAAAGAACAGCAGCAAGTTGCAAAAAGAACAAGAAGAAAAGACCTAATAAAGATGAGGATGAAAGTAGCAGCAAGCAGATGGCTCATCGAGAAGACTAACAGAGCCCAGAGCAGGTCCTTCAAGACATGAACGGACAGTCGCCAGCAAGACTGACGACAGATAAGGAGAGAGTACAAATAAATACACACGACTTCAGAAGAAGAACCGTTAGAGCCAGAGCAGCAATTAAAGAAAAATAGAAGCCCACTATAAACAAAGTCACGCCAACATTTCTGAAACCCTAGATAAAGCCGGCACCCAAAGAAACAGGGAACTGGATGCTGGCTCCCCCACCCTCTAAGTCCTCAGATCTGGACTGGTTTTAAAAGTAGGTTCTAATTAGCCATCATGGACTAGACACTCTCGATCTTCCACAACAATTTCTTATACAAGAACCTTCAAAATGAGAGCAGCCTAAAAGAGCAAGGAGAGGAAGAGGCAGCCCAGGGGTCGGCCGTGTTGATCCCAGAACCCGAGGAGCACAATGCCCCGGGGCCGCGGGGTGACCCGCATGAACACGGGCGTGCAAACGCCCAGCAAATGGTATTTCAGTGTTCCGGCGCTTGTAACGCAGCGCGATGGAGTCCCGTGCATTGACAGCCTAGAGGGGAGCTACCGCTTTCTGGCCACGTTGACGGCCCAGAGACCCAGATGCGCACCCATTCAGATAAAAGACAGACCGAGAGTGCCCGCTGCGTCTCGCTGCTACTGAAAACCGGTGCTAGAAGGTAAGAACAAGAAGCATGAGCGCTGGGAGTGAAAGACAAGCCTCATCACATGCTGGTAATACCCTCCTCAAAACAGAAACCCCAGCGGAGTTAACAAACTATTTGAATTACTATGAGTTTCGTGGTATTGCTAAGGCGAAAATAAAGACACAGTATTGCCAGATACAAGACCCATGTGTAAAACTCAACCGTGCTTCATGATTTAAAAATATGTTCTAAATCAACATAACGTTTCTCTACACTTGTAATAATCCACCAGAAAATACAATAGGAACAGGACCTTGTTCAAGATTATAAAAACACTATAAATGTGTGGGCATTATTTTCGTTCTGGTTTCAGGGAGCTCTGGCTTCCCGGGGGGCCGGTGTCCTGCCCTGTTCCAAGGCACAGTGGGGCAGGTGGGGAGGTGGGTCCTGGTTAGCCCGAGCCTATCCCCATTCCGTCCTCCTCCCGGTGGCTAGTAGAGTGCATACACGCTACAGTTCTGCCCAAAGAAATGGAGGAAGAATGCAGGACCCTGCTTGTTCTTACCGGTGGACGCAGGACGGCGCACTCCCTGTTACAGGATGAATTGTGCGCCACCCCCCACCAACATGCATATGTTAACGTCCTGACCCCCAGCACCCAGAACGTGACCCTATCTGGAGCGTAGTTGTTGCAGATGTAATTAGTTAAGATGAGCTCACACTGCAGTGGGTGGGCACAGATGCCATCTGGTGTCAGTATGAAACGGGGACCTGTGGACACAGACACAGGGGGAATGCCATGTGCACATGAAGGCAGAGATTGGGCTCCTGAGTCTACAAGCCCAGGAACGCCGAAGATCGCCAGCAAAGTCCCGCAGGAGGAGAGGGGAGTGAAACCCTTCTCGCTCACAGCCTCAGAAGGAGCCAACGCCGTCCACCGCGATCCTGACTTCCGGCCTCCACCTTCTGCCGCTCAGGCCACCCCATTCGTGGGGCTCTGTTCAGCAGCCCTGGAAATCTAACACGCTCCCTCAGTCCGCCAGTGCCTGCGGAAGCCAGCAGGGGCTGGGAGGGGACATGGTGAGGACAGAGGGTCACAACGCTGTGGGGAGACCGGCTGAATGAACCTGACCCCAAGACCAATGCTGGGCTTCCCGTGGGCTCCACGGGGACAGAGGCTCTTGTCTGTTCTGGTCACTGACGCGTCTTCAGGGTTTAGAACCAGGTTTGGCCTAGATATGCGTTCTAGGTCGTAGGTTTCTGTAACTTGCAG
This sequence comes from Ailuropoda melanoleuca, assembly GCF_002007445.2. Classification (NCBI taxonomy): domain Eukaryota; kingdom Metazoa; phylum Chordata; class Mammalia; order Carnivora; family Ursidae; genus Ailuropoda; species Ailuropoda melanoleuca. The sequence goes on from NC_048233.1 coordinate 91,023,144, forward strand.
CTCAAATCTAACTGACAGCATTCTAACTTATAACAAACTTTATAGGCAAGTGTAAAGACTCTGTTAAAGATGTAAAAACACATGAATGGAGAGTGATTATCATATTCATGAATGTAGATGACTTAGCAAATAACCCATATTGACACATGGAAGTTTTTAATTACAAGAGAGCATTTCAGAAAGAGTCCTGTGTGTGAAACCCAACCAACAGTTCGTAAACTTCAAATGCAAGAAGTGTTCAGGAATAGCTAGGTCATTTTGGGAGAAGGAAGACTAAGATGAGGGTATCAGACATGAACCAAGGAACACAAAGACGTACCAGTGAGAAGTGCGGCCCTGGGGCAGGAACAGACTGACAGATGGGGCAGAGAGCTCCCACAGTCACGGCCACACGTGGTCCCCTAAACGGCAGAGTCGTACCACCATCAGCAGGGAATCGGGATTGCTGGGTAGATGATGTTGGGAAAACAGACTTACTACATGGCAGGAAGCAAAACTGGGTCCCAACTTCATGCCATGATTGAAGGTGACCTCACAGGTAAGTTGGATTAAAGACCTGAAAGTAAAAGGTGAGACCCTAAAAGTGAATAAGAAAAAAAGTAGAATATAGCCCCTAAATACGACCCAAATCACCAACCAGAATTGATGGAATATCAAAACAAAGGGTTTCTTTTCAAGTGAAGGCCGCCACAGCCCGGGTTAGCGGGAGGAGGCAGGGGGAGGCACCTTGCAAGACTAAACCACACTCAGCCTACGCAAGAGCCAGAAAGCAAGAAAAAGACAGAAGCCACCTGAAGAATTAGTACAAGGCGTACGAAGCAAGACTTGACGTTTTCAGTAGTGGGAGAAATGTACGCGGGTAAGCAGGAGTGAACAACCTGTTAGTGGGCTGCCTCCCACACAGCTGGTACTAAGGAACGGCTGCTCTGGTGCTCTGCGGCCCGGGCGAAGCCTCCCGCGTCCGCGGCTGTCCGGAAGCCGGCTCCACTGAGTGGAAAGTTCTCCATGCTAGCCGGTGCCGAACTCGCTCTCAGCTTCCCATGGACAGATTTTATTTTATTTTATTTTATTTTATTTTATTTTATTTTTTAAAGATTTTATTTATTTGACAGAGATAGAGACAGCCAGCGAGAGAGGGAACACAAGGCAGGGGGAGTGGGAGAGGGAGAAGCAGGCTCATAGCGGAGGAGCCTGATGTGGGGCTCGATCATAACGCTGGGATCACGCCCTGAGCCGAAGGCAGACGCTTAACCGCTGTGCCACCCAGGCGCCCCTCCATGGACAGATTTTAAAATTATTTCCCAGTCCTTAAGATACTGCCTGAGATTTTATTTTATTTTTATTTTTTTAAGTAATCGCTACGCCCAACACGGGGCTCAAACTCCAGACCCTGAGATCCAGAGCTGCGCGCCCCTCCGACTGGGCCAGCCCTCCTGCCTGAGATTTTAATGTCCTGAGTACGGCTGTTATCAGCTATGTCGTAATAGGAGTTTACTGGACTGTCATATCTAATTAGTTTCCTTTTACCAACTTTCGTCCACCTTCAACCCATGGACATTAGCAAATGTCCTGTGGCCAAGTTTCAGGATTTGATAACAGAAAGAACTCCGAGACTCGTTGTCTGTCACTGTTGTCACCAAGGGACAGAACATGTTTTCTTGTGATTTATGATCTAATCATTTTTCTTGGAATTGAATATTTTGTGTTGTCACAAATGGTGGGTCATATTTGTTAATTTTAGAGTTTTATAGCACCTTCCACTCTCTTTATAATCTTCATGTGCCTTATTCGTCGTCGTGCTAATTTGAACGCCTTAACAAGGAAGGAATACATATGATTTTTCGTCTTTGTTAAGCTCTCTGTCAGAACACTGCTTAACCGCGCATGCAAGGTGTGTCTCTGAACCCCCGTTTCCAGACCTTCCCGTGCAGACGCGGGGGCGCCTGTCAGGTGGCAGCCCCGCGAGCCGCTTCTCTGCTCTGGGTCTTGGGGCCACGCACTGAGGGCCACGTGGTCTTCCAACTTTCTTTGCTTCCGTTTCCAGATCTTTCAGTGTTTTATTAAATTCTTTTTGATTTTTTAAAAGACTTTATGTATTTATTTGTCAGAGAGAGAGAGAGAGCGCACAAGCAGGGTTAGGGGCAGGGGGAGAGGGAGAAGCAGACCCCCCGCTGAGCAGGGAGCCCCATATGGGACTCCATCCCAGGACCCTGAGATCATGAACCTGAGCTGAAATGGAGAGTCAGATGCTTAACCGACTGGGCCAAGCAGCTGTCCCACAGCAGCAGTGCTTTCGTGCAACCCATCTTGCTAGACTACCTAAATGGTCTGGTATTACTTTGGCTTTGTTCTTTGCAGCCAATGAGGTAAACAAAGGACATGAACCTGTCCTTAGTTTTGAATTTTGTCTTTTAGGTCGATTATTCAAGCGTTGCTGTGTTTTATGTGAGGCCATGCTCATCTGCTATTCTTCTGGACACGAGGGCTGGTGGGCACCAGCATGACCCCCAGGCCCCCAGCCCCAGCGGTAGGGGGTTTGGATGCCCAAACCCTGAAAGCTTGGCAGTGTTGGGGCACCCGCCAGAGACCCCTTGTTGGCTGGAAACGCTTCCAGGCACCCCACGGTCAGCCACATGACCTGGTGTGACCGGCCTGACCCCGACCACAGGCTCTGGGTGGCACGGGTCACCCTCAGCAGGGGCCTCCACCCAGCGGGGGGTAGGGGACACGAGCTACATGTACCAGAGTCAGGCTGGAAGGGTGGGCATTAGGGCTGGGAGCTGGAGACAGTAGGACACCCGGGAGCCTCTCCATGGGGACGCTCCCCCCGCCCCACGCCCTAGAGGGGCACTCACCTCACGGAGCCCACGCAGCTGCCGTTCAGCTTCAGCTGGTTGAGGTTGGGCAGGTGCACCCCTGTGCGCCACAGGAGAGACAGGTGGGTGACAGAGCCTCACGCCCTCCCTCACCTCTCTGCACCCTCGTCAGTGCCCCTGGGCCCCTGCGGCGCCACGGCTGCCCGGAGCCCTAGTGCAGCCCCAGGGCCCTGCGCTTACATCTGCGGCCTGCCTCAAGTGGAGAGGCACACGGGGCACGTGCAGAAGGTGCACCTGAGCAGACCGAGCCACCCGGAAGGCCAAGAGGCCACTGGACTCCGGGAGTCTGCGTGGAGGAGGGGAGCCTCACTGTCGCGGGGGGGGCCACCGCGGCTTGGGTCCTGCCCCTGAGCCACATGCCAGACCTAGCCATGGGCACCCCAGACCATAACCTCCATCAGCTCGCAGCACTGGGTACCAGAGCACAGGAACCCCCTAGCTGGGGCCCCGTGCACCCCAAAGCCCCTGGCAAAGTGTTCTGAGTTAGACTCCTTGGAAGAACAGGGCACTGACCCTGTGGGACAGTCTTGATCCCTTAAAGAGGGGTGCAGGATGGGCCTGCGGGGCACAGGACAGACTTGTAGGGTGCACGGCAGGCTCGTGGGGTGCAGTGGTGCAAAGACCAGAGCCTGGCTGGCAGCACTGAAACAGATGGGCCCTCAGAAAGAAGTCTGGGCTTGCCGGTGGTGGGGTGTGGACAGGGAGGGGCTCTCACCAAAGTTCCCCAGGCTGCTCTCACGGGTGTTGACACACATCTCCAGCATGTTCACCAGTCCAAGGTCATCTACCTGGGCCAGGGCCCGCTGCAGAAATCGATGAAGAGTCATCCCTGGGGACTGGACAGTGGTCACTCCCTCCCAGTGATGTCTCTGCCTTTGGCTGTGGGGCTGGGACAGGTGGCAGACATTTCCCTGCCTCATCTATGCTGGCCTTAGCCATGGATGGCTTTGGCTGGTGGGCCCATTTGCAGAGTAGGGCCTGCAGGGTGCCAGTGTCCAAATGAGACCCATGGGACAGACCCCACACAGCCCATAGCGTGGACCCCAGCTCTGCTGAGCATGGCTGAACCACAGCCTCCTCGGACCTGTGGACGCTTAAGACTATAAGCTACGGAGTTGGAGGGATTGTTTGTTACATAGCATCATTGCCCCAATAGCTGATTCACACAAAACTTGGGACCTAGATGCTGTTCTAATAGCTCCCACAGCAGAACACCTCAACGGTGTGATGTTGGATTTAGGACTGGGTTGGGGCTGATGTGAGTGCTGCTGGGGCTGAAAGACAGACACCCTCGTCCTGCGGCGATGGTATGTCTCCTGAGACCATCTCCTGGGGTGGGCTGGATGGCAGAAAACGTGCATGAGGAACCTGTCACATTGAGCAGAGAGGTGCCAGCACGATGTGGGTGGAGTGAGCTTGGCTGTGCTTGATAAGGTGCTGTGGGACGTGGGGTTCAGAGGGAAGGGAGAGAGCCCAGGAGATTTGGAACCCGTGGGTCTGGAAAATAAAGCGGTCTCTCAATTCCAATCAGCCGAAGAAAAAGCTGAGAAGGTTTGTAGGTAGGATGACCCAGTGAGTCCGTCTCGGGGAGCAAGCCAGGTTGCTCCGTGCCCACTACACCCGCAGAGGCTCTGGGGTTCTCAGGGGAGGTCTCCGGGAAGCTGGCGACCCCGTTTTCAGTGACTGAGTCTGCAGAGAGAAATGTGTCCAGACACCGTCGCAGGTATGGCTCTTGGCACCTGGCAGCGACTGGACTCTACCACGTTGAAAAGCATGTGTGGTTGTGGACCCCTGATCACCAGCTCACTGTGGCCTGGACTGGGGTTCACGGAGATCGTCCGAAATGACAGTGTTTGAGGCCATGTTCTCCAGCCAGGAGCCAGGTGGAGAAGGAAGGAGGTCCCAGGATGGACGGAAGCCACACAGGGACAGAGCAATCTCTAATTAAAGTGTGTTCCCAGCATGGGGCCCTCAAACATTTTTCCAGTGGGTGTCAGCGTCTCCTGATCCCCTTCCCAAGATGGAGAGGCTGGTGAGTTACCCTGCTGTTCCCACCTTGCAGGATGGCTGTGGGGGCCACACTGGTCTTCATGCTTGCCTGGTCTAATGGACAAGTCCTTCTTTGGATGTGCGCAATGCAAACATTTTCTCCCAGGATGCTGGACTCACCTGATGTGCAGTTAGTGGGGACTTGGGGGGTGTGAAGGCTCTGGATGTGGAGGCAGGTGGGCCAGTGCTCATACTTGTCATTCCTCCCCTGAATTAGAACCGTGCGTCCGTTCCCCGGCCAGTGACAACACAGACCCCAGAGCAGGTGGCCTTGTCCGTGCTGGGCTTGGCCAAGGGAGTCCTCAAGTGTGCACCTGTGGTCCACCTGCTGCTTACCCCCAGGTGTCGCCCACGAGTGGGGCAGCCCCATGTGGCCCCTTAGCCTGGATCCCAGTGGGACCCACTGTGCAGACCCCAAGCTGAGGACAGCCACCTGTTGTTCGAGCCAGAGTCTGGGTGGTTTGTGGTCAGATTATGTGACCACAGATGACATACAGGATACAGAGACCCTCCAGGCCAAGGTGTTGGGGAAGGAGGCCTGCCAGGGACTGCTGGGGGATTCCCACAGCAGCAGCCTGAGGTGGGCGCTGCCCTGAGGATGACGAGGGGCGTCCATGTGGATCTGAGGAGACAAATGCATGATACTGTTTGCACCCCAACTGGCCTGATTTTGTAGGGATCCCAGGCTGTACAAGGCCTTCTGTGTGACTGGACATCTCCGGGGGGGTAACACACCAACTGTCTGAGGAAGACACAGTGACCATACACGCCCCTCCAAAACCACTCCCTGTTGGGCACTGCCTCCCACAAATGAACACACAACGGAAAGGAGGCGAAGCACAGATTCCAGTGAGCACCAGGGATGTCGCGGCTCCTGGCCTGGCTCCTGCGGTATGGTACTGGGTGGGTGACAAGGCTAGGTCCACCTTCAGGTCCAGCCAGGATGCGGTGGGGGTCCCTGCCCTACCTGCTGCACCCTGCTCCCGGCACTCCTGGCATGGCCAGGCTGGACCCTTCCTGTCCTGCTATCCGGGGCGGGGAGCTCTGTCCCCAGCCAGCTGCTCTGTCCAGCAGAGGAGACGACAGCTCTGTGCACAGGCTGGCCAGGGCCCAGAGTCCCCTCTCAGGGTCAGGCTGTTGTCAGTGCAGCCTGTTCTCCCTGTGGCCCCAAGAGGGCCTGAGACAGGGGCACTGCCCTGAGCTCTGTGCACACCGGCCCCTCCAGCAAGCCCACCTTCTGTGTCTAAATCTAGACCTCATATGTGCAGAGGGACACAGGACCCCAGAGCTGGCTGGTACAGAGGTGGCCTGCAGCTGTGGGTCTGTCTCTGTCCCCCAGGGTAGTGTGGGGGGCTGCTGAGCTGGTGGGAGGTCTGTCCTGATGTGCTCCATGCTGGACCAAGACACGGGGAAGATATGGGCCCACAGGCCTGGCTGGAGGGCCGCATGCACAGAGGAGCCAATTTGGAGCCTGGGGATGGGGGCCTGGCAGGAGTGTCCCTTCTGCCGTCACTGACCAGGTGGTGCAGATGCTTCTGTGAGTTAGTTGGTCAGGAAGGCGGGCAGAGACCTCGGGCAGCCAGGCTCCCCTCTGCATGCTGGTGAGCATGTCACCATAGGGTCTCCAAGGGGAGGGGTCCTTGTGCAGGGTAGGTGTGGGCCTGAGGGCTACCTGGGCAGTGCCTGTACCCGGTGGGGCCTGCCCCCTTAGCATGGCCAACAGTGGGTGAGGTGTGGAGTTGCTGGGTGGGAATTGGGAGTCAAGAGGGCTCTGCATATCCTGGTGGGCTGCAGGGTGGCAGTGAGGGGCGGCAGCAAAACCCCACCCCAGGTTTGGGAGAAAGCCTTCACCAGCTGCCCCAGGCACAGTCAGTGGGATCCTGGAACGGCCCCTGCTTAACCAGCCCGCCCTGGATGGCAGGGCTCCCCCACTTTACTTGTGGTTTCGTTCGTTCCTGGCAGTTGGCACCTTCTGTGTGCCATGCACATGCATGGTCTGACGCCCTGCCTCCCAGCAGAACAACGGGTCGAACAAGGGGCTTCTCTGGTGCATGGACCCAGCACACAAGGCCTACTCGGCAAATACTTGTGAAATTCCTGCCTGGCTCGTTCCCTTGGTGTGCTGCGTGCCTGGGGGTATCTGTATCACCAAGCACCGGGGGTTGGCCCTGAGGGTGGGGCAGGTACTGGGGGCACAGCAGGGCCGAGAGCGTCCATCCACCAGGCAAGGCCAAGAGGGCTGAGGACAAAGGGCAGGCTGGACATCAGCCCTGCAATGGTGCCCTATGCGGACCCCTGTGGCCTGAGCCCGCAGCCCCCTAGCACTCACCAGTCGGGCAGGTGACAGGTACTCCTCTACCAGCCGCTCGCCATGGCTGTCCCTGTGGCTGCCTGGGTCCTTGCTCTGTGGGCGGGGATTGTGCAGGCCTGGCCAGCTCAGCTCCCGCACTCGGACAGTGGCTGGGTTTGGCCGAGGCCCGTGGGCTCTGTCCCAGGCCTGGTCCATTCACATCCAACCTGCTAGGATAGGCAGAGGGCAAAGCTACTAAGCCTTTGTTCTTCCTCTGATGCAGCCTGGCTGGGACCCCACACGGCAAGCCTTTGGGGCTCACCCTGCCTGGTTCTGATGGGGCTCTCCCTCACTTAGTCTCTGCCTGCCTGGGGCTTGTGATGGCCCTTGCATCGCCCGTTCAGCCTTAGCTCTCACCCCACTGAGGTCTGGGCAGGTCACCTCCTTGTGTTTCTGCCTATCCTCCAGGGTCCACAACAGGGCTGCTCGGTCCAAGCTTCCCTATCTGAGGTCCTGCCTAGGCTGTGGGCCTGAGCGGGGCCAGTTGGCCCTAGGTCATGTTTGCTTCGTCAGCTGTGACCAGCAGCAAGCCATTGGCTCAGGCCCTGTGCTATGTGTCTCCACTAATGGTCTCCAAGCCTGGGGGCCCAAGACCAGGCTCTCAAGCATTCCCCCCACCCCCCCATGCCCACTGAGCCCCCTCACCTGGAGGCAGCTGCCTCTTCCCACCATGGGTCAAACATCCAGATAAGGGGACAGCATGTGTCTTCAAGTGGCACCTGCAGCAGAGAGTCGGGTGGCCTCCTGGCCAGGTCACTGTGCCAGGGGACTTGGGACAAGCAGGGCTGAGGTCATAGGGCCCAGAAATAAGTCAGGTGTGGAGGTGGTCAGGGCTGTCAGTGTGGGCACTGGCCGTCAGGTCCTTTTGATCATCCTGATGGGGGACCTGGACTGGCTGATGAGGAAGACAGTCAGGTGGCGACTGACTCCATCCTCTCTCCAAAAGGGGTCCCGGGTCTGCCACTCTGGACTGTCTCTCATGGGCTGGCCTCCCTGGCACCCTGTCCCTCCTGAGCCCCTCACCCCAGGCTCCAAGGGAGGTTGTCCAGCATATCCCTGGACGCCTGCATGAGGCTCACCTGGCATTGCTCCTTAAAGATGCAGACACCTGGCCTGACCCCAGACCCTGGAATTATCTCTAGGGTCTGCCTGGAATGTTCTGGGCACTTCCCTCCAACTTGTGTTGAGGCCTCGCTGACCACTGCACCTGTATTCCCTCCTGCCCTTCCTGGATTTACTTTCCTTGTAAGTCTGACTCCTTCTATGGTCCTCTGTTCTACAACTCATTCTTTAGAGTGAGTATGTCACTCCAAGACAATATGCGTTCTGGGCAGGCAAGATGCTTCCTGCTTTGCCCATAATGTACAGAGGAGGGGTCTCAACTGCTCTCCGGAGGAATCAGTGAGTGTGGTACACGCACATTCTAGCACTGCTCTCATCTCTCAGCCCCCTGGACACGTTCAAGATGCATCCTCTCCCTCATGCCTGGGGCTGGGGCAGTGGCCAGCTGGGCTTTGACATAGGCACTGGAGGGGGCCGCTGAGCCCTGGGACAAGCTGCCCGGGCTCTGTGTGCCTCAGTGACCTCATCTGGAAAGTGACCTGTACATTGCGGATCCAAGGAGGTTAAGGCCATGCAGGTGAGCCCCCACATATAGACTCACGGCGTTTCCAGCCAGGATTTCTTTCCAAAAGTTCCCTCTGCTGTCTGCATTTCTCCAGCTGATGAAAAGCCCCAAGCTTGGCAGGAGGACCCCACCACCGTGCCTCCTGGGAATATGCTGCTCACCCCCATCCCAGGCCCGTCAGCCTTGGGGTATGGGGAGTGTATGCGCCAGTCAGGCTGCAGCCCCAGGATGCCTTTGGGGAGCATTAAGGGCCAAGCCCACTGCCTTTCATTCTGTCCCTGATGGCAGCTGACCAGAGGTCCTACCCCTGACTAGGGCCAGCATACTGGTCCCATCTCGCCCAAAGGTCTCAGGGTCCAAGGAGCAGGGCCTGGGTTGTTGGCTGGAGCTCCCATGAAAAACACCGTCCCCTCACATTCACGCACTGGCTGGAACTGTCTTGGCCCTGCTTCCACCCTGACCTGACACTTTGGGAGCCCCACAAACCTCCCAAGTAGGACACCTGGGGGCCTCTCTGTCTCCACAGCCCAAGGTTATGCCAGCCCCTGGTCTGGTTCATCAGCTCTCTGGGTCCTTTCCTCTCCTCCACCCCTCCACCTCGGAGGGGAGGGGTTCAGAGGGCAGGGCCTCCTCCCCTCCTCTGTCGGGTCCCCACTATGGAAACTCCCAGAGCAGGCCCTGGGTCCCTGCCTCCCTCTCCCCCGCAGGGCCAGGGGTCCCTCCTATCCGGGTGACTGGGAACCCTTCAGAGCGCAGCTAGGAGTTGTGGGCAGGGCCCCTGGAGGAGCAGAGTGGACATCTAGGGGTACCACTGAGTCTCCCACTGGCTTTGCAGCTTCATCCTAGGACCTGTCCTCGGCCTCAGTTTCCCCCCAGGCACAGGGGAGGTAACAGCGAGGCCTGAGGCCCCAGGTCCAAGGGTGTGCTTGGCTCTCACCTGAGGGGTCGGTCTCGGTGCCACGGCCCTGGGCGCCTTCCGCTGCCTGGCCTTCACTCCGACTCGGGGTCGTTCTTCCGGTGGCGGGGTTGCGGGGCCTGGGCGCCTTGGCAACGGGGCCCGGGCATCATTTGAATACTCAAATATTCATGAGGCCGCGGGAATGTCCGGGGCTCCGCGGTCGAGCCATGCCCCTTAGCAACGGTTGCTAGGGCAGGCCGGCGGGGGCGGGGCAGCAGCCAACCGGGTTTGGGATCTAGAGGGTAGGGCCCCACGCGGTGGGCGCCCTGTGGGCTGGGAGGGAACTAGGGGCGGAGGTGAGACGCCGTCGAGCCGGGGGTTGGGGGGCGGGAGGTTGGCGAGGACAGGCCGGGTGTCAGCCCCTGCAAAGGCGGTGTCGGGTGGAGACCAGCGCCCACCTTTCTCAGCTGGGAGTGTCGTACCTGAGGCCCTGGCCTTAAGGGATGTACCCCCGCCTCCAAGTGTGGCCGATGCCAAAACAAAAGGAAGCGCCGTGGGAAAACACCCCCTGAAGACGAGGGAAAGGCAGACCTGGTGTCCACGCTCGCGAGGGACGCCACCACCCGCTTTCATTCATGCGCCCTTACTTCGCGTCTATGCGAGGCAGGCGCAAGCCCGGCTCTGTTGAAGCCACCGCGCAGTGCGCGGGACGTGGGGTCGGTGATGTGGGGGCGGGGGCGGCCCCGAATGGGTCCGCCAAGGTCACGGCCTGCACTGGGGTGAGCTCCAACAGAATGGCACCGAGCCGGCACGGGAGGAGATAGGGGATGGGAGGGGGTGCCGTCTGAGCAAAGCAAGGTTGGGCCTTCTGTCTAATGCGCCATTCTTTCTTTGTAAATAAGGAGGGCGTGCTTATGCACTACTTTGAAATTTTAAAAAATGTTAAAACCGTGTCTTTTTTTTTTTTTTTAAGATTTATTTATTCGACAGAGATAGAGACAGCCAGCGAGAGAGGGAACACAAGCAGGGGGGAGTGGGAGAGGAAGAAGCAGGCTTATAGCAGAGGAGCCTGATGTGGGGCTCGATCCCATAATGCCGGGATCACGCCCTGAGCCGAAGGCAGACACTTAACCGCTGTGCCACCCAGGCGCCCCCCAAACCGTGTCTTTTTGAAAGTCTTGAAGGGAGACGGGATGGGATGTGTGTTTGTGCTTGGAATGGGGGAAATTTCAGTACATCCCCCTTGAGCAACTTTTGGGTGGGATTTGCTGGGTATCATTTATTAATTGGGCTACACGGTAAGCTTCTGCAGGGTTGGAACCGCTGGGCTGCGGGTAGCTGGGTGGGCCGGTCTGCAAGGCCTGCCCAAGTTGGGCGAGGCTGGTGGTGAAGAGGTGCCCGTCCTCGGAGCCCCAGGCAGGACTGCGAGCTGGAGAGAAGCAAGACCCCCTACATGGGATAAAACGAATATGTCTCTCTACTGCTCCGCGGGCTCAGACGCAGCCCCCCACCTCCCGCTCGCCCGCCCAGCCGAGACACCCCGGCACCGTTTGGCCCTGGGCGCACCGGCTGTGCCGCGCCCAAGGACTACGCCGAGGTGCCAGGTGTCCTTTGAAGGTGCAGGCGCCCCTTCCGGAGCCACCTGACGGGAAGGGGGTGTAGGGCAGCCTAGCCTCCGGCCACTGGGGGTCCCAGAGGCTTCCGGCGCGGCCCGCGCCTGCCCCGGGCGCCTGACCCTCGTCCCGGCGGCCCCTCCGCTTTGCTCCAGGCTCCCCTCCCCAACTCGGGGGCGTCCGCGGTGCTGACCCTCCTCCCTCCCTGAGGGTCGTCCCCCGGACTGGCCCTCCGCTCCGGGGCCCTTTCGGTGGGCCGCGCGTCGCGGCGCAGGGAAGCCCTCCTCGGGCGGGCAAGGGCTTGAGCCGGACCGCAGCGACCCCGCCCCAGTCTACAACCGCCCGCGGTCCCGCTTTCCTGCGGGGCCTCTATTCCCCCCGGGAGAGTCAAGAACCTTTCCGGAGAAGCCGTCGCCCCCGGATCCGCGACCCCCGCGTCCTAGCTGTCCTCCCGCCTGGCAGAGCCCAGCCCCCTAGGCCGCGGCCCACGAGGGCCTCCAGGGCCGGCACCGCCCTCCGCGCCGTTTCCCGGAAGCCCCGCCCGGCCGCGGCCCTTGACGGGCGGGCGGGTCGGCCAACCGAAGCTGGACGGGACGGGGCGGGACGGCTCCGGGGCGGGGCCCGGCAACCGTGACCAATGGCAAGCCGCACCAGGCTGATGGACGGGCGCGGGGCGGGGCGTGCGCCGGTCC